>NW_013952523.1:1549979-1552002 GCF_001266775.1 Austrofundulus limnaeus | reverse complement strand
GATTAAAATAAAGCTAACAAATCTGTGGCTTTACCTTTTCACCATTTCTAATTGTTCTTGACACATTGTCTGAAATTCACAGTGCAGTCTATAAATAAATAGAAAAAAATATATATAAATATAAAAAGAATAAAGCTCACTGCTTTCCAGCCAGTAACACCATGAAAAAATAAAGTGTAAAAAATATAAAGAGAATAAACATCTGCTTTAACCAACTCGTTATTTTAGAGGTAAATCAAACTCAAGTCACTAGATTACATCATCACCTAATATGTTTGCCAGTAATTGTGATCTGAGCTATAGGAGAGATGTTAGAGGAAAAAAAGTGAAGAAAAACACTAAATATGTTTAAAACTTCAATTCAACTTAATGAAATGAAAATAATTTTGACTTCAATGCTTAGATCCACATTACATAAATTAAATTAGTGATAATCTTACATTTAATCTGCAGACTGTTAGATATCATGAGGCACAGGGAGGACAAGGTGAAGAAGTGACTGACCTGTGAGTCAAACACAGCTGGGTCCAGAGATTTWTTGAGTAGATCGTTCAAAGTTTAGATACAAAGCAGTGTCAAGTGGCATCTGTCTTCATGCAACATTCCCCTCTCCACCTAGAAAGCTGCAGCAAAAGACAGAAAGATCTGCCAGCACCACAACCAACGATGCAATCACCATTGTGGAATGCTGACTGGAAGACGAGTCAAGGCAAAGAAGCCAGCGTTGAGCCAGCAGAGCAACCAATCCAGCCTTTTCCTGAGTCAATGCAGGCACCTTTCGACTGTGTGGCAGGGTCTGTCATCATTGTTTTGGACTCTATGCCCACAACCAAAGTTGTTCTATGCAGCCATGAGTGACAGGAGAGAGAGCATTCCAGGGTCTTCTACAATCTGTGACAAAAGGCTTGTAAGAAAAACTAAATGTTTCAGACCATCTTGCCACCTGGTGCCAGTTCTGCAACTGTTCTGGGCCACCAATCAGGTGTTGGATCGTGCATCTCTAGCAAACAACATCTGGGTTAACAAAGGACCATCATTATTTGCTGTATGTGAGCCAAGTGCAAGTATAATATGGAGGCCAGATCTGTGCCAGACRCATTTTGGCTTTTGGGGTGTTATTGGGCTGACATCTGGTGCCAGTGCTGAAACTATTTTGGGCCAGTTCAGGGCTAACAAAATATTTACAACTGGAAATGATGCTAGTCCACACATGGCCCGCATCTGGCAAACTTCATCTGGGCCAGCAAAGGGCCATCATTTTTCGTGGTATCTGGACCAAGTGCTGGTGCATTGTGTGGGTCAGAACTGGACCATACAAATTTTGCTATGTGGGATGTTAATGAATAATCAATATGGTAAACAGATAATCAACATTAACTGACATTATCTGACACATCCTTTATCGTATAATAACAACAAAATTAAAAGTGTTAAAATTAATGCATAAATTCAAAAAGAGTTTTGGTGCTGTTTATATTGAGTAAAAAAATGGTTTCTGAGATATAGTGACAGCCTAAAGAAAAACTAAAAGCTTGTTCAGACAAATTGTGGTGCACTTAACAGCTCCTTCACTGTGTTGATGTAAAACAGCAGGTGAATTTATTTTTGGAAGCAAATGAAGATATGCTGAAAACAGCATCAAGTTTCTCTGGATTGCTGTTTTATCCACGAACGATCAGCTTCCGGCAAGTGAATCATTCAATGTTTCTTAAGGTGAAAACCTTTTAGTACATAGAATTTAGTCCTTGTTTCAAGTTGCTGCTTCTATTTTCCATTGCATTCGAAAAAGAGAGGAATTTTCAAAAAAATTATTTTTTAAGAATAAATAAAAGTTACTGCAATTTCATCAGTAATAACATTGCAACATTGATGATTGTTACTTCTCTTGTGGAGATTTGAAATCGACTGTTCTTCAGTGGCGGTTAGGAAGAAGAAGAAGAAGAAGAAGAAGAAGAAGAAGAAGAAGAAGAAGAAGAAGAAGATACTTTTATAAATCTAGTTATAAATGTTGTTTTTACTCACT
>NW_013952523.1:1548790-1549760 GCF_001266775.1 Austrofundulus limnaeus | reverse complement strand
CACTAGTGTATGTCTACATGTATAATATGAATTATATCAACTATTCTCTACCTAATGACATTTATTCACCAGTAAATTTCCACAAACTGGTTTTATTTCTGTCATGGGGCGATTCACAGAGAGCCCAAGGAGTGCAGACTCTTAACCAATCTCTTACAGTTGCTAGGCAGATTAAAAATTAAATTGGCCAATCAGTGTTGTGGAATTTTATGGTTCTGGGGCTCTGCAGATTTTGCCCGAGCAGAAGAGGTTAGAAAAAAAYAGCTTGTCATAGCACCGCAGTTCAGTAGGCGGAGTTTGGAGACCCATTGGAGAAATGGAGAAGCTAAAAARAACTCAGCTAAGTCTCTTAAAACAAAACCTTTGCAGAAGAGAACACACCAGGAGAAACTTTAYTAGAAGGGTTTGTACCTGATCAGCCAGACATGAAAGAGACAAAGACAGAGGGAGAATTTACACTTTTCCAAGTCCTGGATTATGCTAACTGCTTGTAGCATTGCTACTGCTTTGCTTTGACTGCCTCAATTTTTAAGCATCAAGATCTGTCCCGACATTAGTTAAGACAGATGAGTGAAAAGCTAAAAGACTTTTGTAATGCTTGTTAATCATATTTGTGCTAAATTGATATTTAAAGGCTGTGTCTCAATTCAGGGGCTGGGTCCTCATGAGTGCGCATTTGTCGGCCACATATGTCATTGCCCCGCGCGGAGGACCGTCCCAATTCGAAGGCCCCTCATCATGCGGCCGAGGAACGCGTCCTACTTCCTGTCGAAATCCGAGGATGCATCCATGTATCCTTACCAGCCGAGGATATCCGAGCATTCAATGCGTGGTCAGCAAAATAAACAGAGAAATGAAGACGGTGGTGTTTTTATTTTTTTAATGTGTCGGCGCTGTTTGGAAATTCACCACGGACAGAAGGATTTGTTTTTTAAAAGTAAGTTTAGCAACTTAGCTGATGAAATTTATG
>NW_013952523.1:1545226-1547404 GCF_001266775.1 Austrofundulus limnaeus | reverse complement strand
ATATAATATAATATGATAAAATATAATTTACCTTAATGGTGCGACAATTTGTTGCTATTAACACATCACATCTCACTGCTCTGACCATGCTGTATAGAGAAGAATCTGGTTAAAACATCCTGACTTTAACCAGAGTCATGAAGAAATTTGCTTCTCAGTAACAGAAGAGCAAAATTTATGTACAAAAAAATATAACACTACATGACATTGTAATACCATTTTAATGCTTTTAAATTATTTCAGTTTATTTAATAAATACACTGATGTGAAACAACTTAGTACATGTGTGATTGCTTTTTGAGATAAGTTTATTTTGGAGTTGTAGCCCCACCTGGAGAAAAATCCACCAGCCGCCACTGTTGTTCTTTTGTAAAAGTAAAGATAAAATTACATTTCATGTTTACATTTTAAACCAGTTCTTTTTGATTATTAGGTTGATTGTCTTATGACCATTTCAAAGAAAGCTTGTTTTCTCACTTTTTCTCATTAAAACACTGCAGAAATAATTAGAATCTATTCAAGTACCACAGGCAAATTTGTTGTTTCATGTTTTTTAAAAGAAATATTTAGGCAAACAGTCAAAAAATGTCATCTGTAAACCATGCTTTAAGTGGGAGGCCTCCCATTTTTGCCAGTAAGAGGGCCAAGAATTTTGGGGACTTCTTAGAGCAAACTGCTATACCCCTCTTCCTCATTTTTTTTTACCTCAATTACTGGGTGGTAATTTTCCTTGTTTAAGTTGTGCTCAGTGTAGTGCTATGATGAAAGGTAATGTGTTTCTACATCCTCATACAGGCAAAAAGTTCTCTATTTCACACAGAATTACTGGTCAAAATGAATATGTTGTGTATTTATTGAAATGTCCTTGTGGCATGGCCTATATAAGCAAAACTACAAGAGAATTAAAAATATGGTTTTCAGAACAAAAGCAACATTTGTATTAAAGATGAGAGATCTCCTGTTGCCAGACAATTTATAACAGCTACTTGAAATTTCAAGACACACAGTATAACTGTACTTCTGTTGAACTTCCATTTACTGATCACCTGTMGCTTTCTTTCAGTGTCAATCTTAAATTTTCTTCTATCAAAGCTCAATACACTCTCTCCTTTCGTAATACTAAGAATATAAGTCATGATATTCTTTTTTCCCATACTGACAATACCTTCTCCTTCAGCTCTTCTAACCTGGACGATCTTGTCTCTTTCTACAGTAACACCTTCACCAACATCCTTAACTCTGTCGCTCCATTAAAAAATCCCGGTCTGTCTCCTTCTCAAACTCTGCACCCTGGTTCACTCCAGAACTGTGTTCCTAGAAATCCAAAGGTTGGAGGCTGGAGCGCCTCTATAAGAAATCCGGTCTCACAATTCACAAGCAACTCTATAAAGTATCACATTAAACAGTATAAGGACAAAGAACAAATCCAGCTACTTCTCTAACATCATGAGTTCCAATATTGGTAATTCCCAGACTTTTTTCTCTCCCCTCAATTGTACAGTCTAATCTCATAACTCTTTACCCTCTCACATGGTGTCCACTGATTTTTGTAACTCTCTCATGTCCTACTTCAATGAAAAAATTCAGTATATTCACTAACACCTTGGTCCAATCACTGCTAGCAGCTCACATGTTGAACTACCCTCTCCCTCCCTCCACCTCTCTGTCCTCTCCCTCCCACTGCCACTGACATCTCTGATATTATTAGCAAGTCTAAGCCCTCATCCTGCCAGCTCAATCCATTTCCCACTGTTCTTGTTAAGTCCTGCCTCCCATCTCTGCTCCCTATCATCATCAGAGGTGTCAAAAGTATTCACATTCATTACTTAAGTAGAAGTATAGATACTAGGGTTTAAAAATACTTTTTTGGAAGTAGAAGTATCAACTTGAGCTTTTTACTCAAGTAAAAGTACAGCGGGTAAAATAAGTATTGAACACGTCAACATTCTTCTCAGTAAATATTAGGGCTGTGTATTGGCAAGAATTTGGCGATACGATACATATCATGACAGAGGGGTCAGAGGGGTCACGATACGATACATCCCAATATATTGTGATACTGTAAGCAAGGCGATATATCGCAATATATTGCGATTTTTTTTGTCCAAAAATTGTATTAAATAAAAACCTCTTACTGGGGAAAAAATGAAAAACCAAAATTCATTGTCTCAGAAAATT
>NW_013952523.1:1542501-1544286 GCF_001266775.1 Austrofundulus limnaeus | reverse complement strand
TTTAATTCTCAGGCATTTTATTCTTTTCAAAGAAAGATTAAAGATAAAGGTAAAAATGTTGCCTTGAAAGTGAATAAGTAATTAAAAAGTAAGCCAGGTAATGGCAGGTGCAGAAAACAGCAACATCCAAAATACATCGMACCATCCAAAATACATCAGAAACTCACCCAAAAGAACAAATTCTGTGAGATTCTGCTTTTTATACTGGATTCCATTTTGAATCAAATCCGTGATTTTCACATTGCTATTTTTACTTGCTTTTTTGAGCACCTGGGAAATTTTTCCACGTACCCCCATAATATGCTCGCGTAACCCAAGGTGTACTTGTACCCCTGGTTGGGAATCACTGCGCTACAGTCTGTCCTGCTGGAATGTGATGTGATTTGTGTCACACAGGTGTGATGGAGTGACTTCAATCCAATAGGATGTCAGAATGGTATATACTGTATTTACGCTTCTCATCAACCACAATCAAATTCACTCTATCCATGGGGTCCATGTGTCTGGATAGATTTATATTTATAAAATTTTTTCTGAACAATAAAAAGATGGAAAAAACAAGTCAAATTTAAATAGTAATAATTAAATGAAATACTTTTAGCATTTTTAAAAAGTAAGGAGTAGAAAGTACAGATAATTGAATTAAAATGTAAGAAGTAGATGTAAAAAGTAGGCTGAAAAATAATTACTCCACTAAAGTATAAATAACCAAAATTACTACTTAAGTAAAGTAACAAAGTATTTGTACTTAGTTACTTGACACCTGTGATCATCATCAGCATTATCCACTCCTCCTTGACCTCTGGTACTGTTCCTATAGCTTTTAAATCTGCAGCCATTACCCCCATCATCAAGAAACCKGGACTCGACCCAAGTAACTTCAYTAATCTTCGTCCGATCTCTAACCTGCCCTTCATTTCCAAGATACTAGAAAAAGTTGTTGCCAGTCAACTCCACCTTCGCCTTTCCAACAATAACCTCTATGAGTTTCAACCTGGTTTTCGCCCCCACCACAGCACAAAATCCGCCCTCATAAAAATCACCAATGACCTTCTCCTTGCTGCCGACTCCAGTCTCCTGTCTATCCTCATCCTCCTTGACCTAAGTGCTGCTTTTGATACGATCTCTCATTCTGTCCTCCTCAACAGACTCACTTCCATTGGCATCTCAGGTACTGTGTTTGACTGGTTCAAATCTTATCTTTCTGACTGAACTCAATTCATCCAGATAAAATCCTTCCATTCTCAGCCATCCCCCGTCTCCACCGGCGTGCCAAGGCTCTGTCCTTGGACCCCCTCTATTCATAACTTACCTCCTTCCTCTAGGTTACATTTTCCGCAAGTTTGGTGTCCATTTCCACTGTTGTGCCGATGACACACAGCTCTACCTGTCAACCAAGACAAACTCTACACACCCTCCCTCCATCCTCACCAACTGTCTCAATGAACTCAATCACTGGTTTTCTGACAATTTCCTTCAGCTGAATAGTGATAAAACAGAAATCGTCCTTGTCAGCACTAAAAATTCCCTCAAAATCAAAAAATCTCCTCATCCCTATCAACCACTCTCTGCTAACCCAGTCCCCTCAGGTCAAGAGTCTTGGTGTCGTCCTCAACACCACTCTCTCCTTCACTGCACACATCAATAATGTTACTCAGTCTGCCTACTTCCACCTCAGAAATATAAACCGTCTCTGTCCTTCCCTCACACCCCGCACCACAGCCATCCTTGTCCACAGTCTTGTGACTTCACCGATTGACTACTGTAACTCTCTTCTTTTTGGCC
>NW_013952523.1:1536425-1537709 GCF_001266775.1 Austrofundulus limnaeus | reverse complement strand
CTATGGTCCTCTGGGAAAAAGCTGGTCTGAAGGCAAACACTGTTTAGAGTCCAGTCTAATGTAACAAAATGGACCGTCAGGCTAATATAAGGTTCGGTTTTCCTGCTACTCCATAGATCTGTGGTAGAGGCATAAAACTCGACAGAAGACATTTTCTTTTTTACCTCCCCCCTTGTAGCCTCATACATTGCAGGTATGACCGTCTGGGAGAAATGTTTTCTTGACGGTAAACTGTATCTCGGGTTCACCATTTTCTTTAAATGTTTGAATCCCACCGTTTCCACGGTGTGGAGTGGCAGCATATCTTCAGTAATACAAAATCCCACCACCAGCGTTATCTCCTTCCAATGCTTAATTTGTCGCTCGTAAGGGACAGATTGACTGAAGGCGTCGYTRATTCTTGACTGAGTAGATTTGTTTCCAACATTCCCAGGAGATTTTGTTGTRGCTGACGTTGACTCGGTCTGCATCTTCTGGCTCTCGTCGTACTCCGTTTTATGGTGGTATTTCAGATGATTTAACAAGTTCATAGTGTTACTGTGTCCCCTAATTTACATTACTTGCGTTCCGTCTCCGCTCTGCTGTGCAGGTCGCAGCTGCACCGTTTCAAGTCCAGTTTACATTATCTCCGCTCCGCTCCAGTCCGACAGACGTGCAGGAAGCAGATCGCGCAATAAATTCAGTGATAAGTGTGGAAGTCACAGCAAAAAATCATTAATTCTGTGAAAGACTAACTCCAAACACAGCTGAAAACAWYGATATAAAGGCTTTTGGTATCTATGTTGAAACTGTCTTGCTGTCAGCTTTCTGAAACTTCTGATTTCAAAATAAAATCAACGTGTATCGTGTATGTACACATATGCTTCATGTTACATGTTTCCATCTGCTTCCCAAACAGAACGATACATTCTGACAGCATTTGTGTAGAAATATATCCGTATATTTATTAATTTAGCTGCAATTTCGACATTTTTCCGACAAATTATCCAGCCTAAAAGTGTCTTATTTTGAAAATACGGATGTTGTGCTCGTTTCTTTTCCTGTTGGTGCGACATAATCTTTAAAACATGCGCGCTTGCGGGTGACTGTGAATGTGCGTCGCACACAAAATACGTCATCATCCCCCAACGCTAATCGCAGTAATCGCGAAGGAGCAAATATTACTCAATTACAAAATTTCTGACGATTAATCACACACGAGACGATTTTGCCCAAGCCTATTTACAACTAAGATATTATTGTTCATAATTTCAACAGTCTTTATTTTACAGTTAAAATAAATGT
>NW_013952523.1:1533939-1535657 GCF_001266775.1 Austrofundulus limnaeus | reverse complement strand
AGGCTCTACAACAGGGGGGCAGTTGCCCTGCCTTTCCCCCCTGTAGATCTGCCCCTGCGCGATATATACCGTTACCATGAAGGGATTCAATTTATACCGTGACATGAATTTGAGGCCAAATACCGCCCAGCCCTAATTCAATACATTTCTTTTCTTTACGCTCCAGCTTATCAGTTGGCATTCAATAAAACCAAATATGAAAGCTGATCCCACAAATCTTAATGCGATCTGTGGTAGTTTAAGTAGTGTGTGTGTGCACAATATTGTGAGACAGGTTACTGTGAATAAGTACAGATCCACAGCAAACTTGTCAAAAAAGCACTCATTGAGAAACATGAGAATCTACTTTGCACCTCAAACAATCAGATTAGCAGCTAAACCAGGAGAGGCATCCATGTTTGTCACGCTCAATCTGTCAAAGTAGAATGTATGTTTGATCATTTGAGTGTTTGATCACGCTGTGTGCACAGAATCTTAAAAATAAACTTAACTGAAGTACAAGCACATACTTTAATCTATTCAAATTTGCCTTTGAGGATCATCTAATCTCAGCAGAATATACTGACTAACCTGCTCTGTGGGAGCTCTGGTTTAGCAGATTATGAGGGTGGTGAAAGTATTTAGTCCTTAAACAAGGGCTGCACGTGTCAGTGGGTCCACAACACCAAAGAAAAACCTTTTCTTTAAACTGCTGAGCATCTGCAGCCGCTTCTCAGCATGAACAGGGACGGTGAGCTCCAGCCTGCAGATCCATCTGTAGGTGCTGAAATGTGGATATGACCAGCTCATCTGTTGAGCTGTGTTGTTAATGATATTGCTCAGGTGAACACACTAACACACTAAAACACACACACCTGAACTGCTTCTGAAAGGGGCAAGACCTCGAAGCTGCTGGATTGGAAGTCAGCACTTCAGCATCACACATCCATTCTGCCGGTGAACAAAGAGCAAATCATTCAAAAAAACCCAAATTACACACAAGACAGCCTGCTGTGGCTGCATCTGTCTTTCCTTTCTCCCTTTTCCTCTTTTTCCCCTCCAGAAACAGATGTCTAATTAGGCAAGGTGTTGAACTGTGAGCCACACAGAAGACTGAGGAAATCTCATGAAAACGTTGTAATATAGCGAAACACGTGATTTAAATAAGTAACTTCACTTTTTAACTAAGAAAACTCGTCTTTTTTAAATTGTTTAATAGTTTTACGAACGAAAAAACACCAGAAGTGTTCTTTCAGTGGTGCTCACACTTTTCCCCTCTGCTTTAAAGTTGAACCAAAACAAAAAAAAAAAAAAAGAGGAAAGCTCATTCCTGTAAGTTTTCTAATTATTTTAAAGGTTTTATTCCCCTCGCTGTTTCTTTTAAAGAAACGCGTGAATGCAGCTGCAGCTAAGTGAAAATTAGAGGCTTTTGTCTGTGTCGGTCGAAAGTAAATGAGTTCTGGGAGGTCTTACCTTTGTAGAGACAAGGTGCTGCTGCTGTGGACACTAGACMGATGGAAACCAGCAAAGCTACGGGAACCAGTCAGCGACACTTCAGCTCCTCCGTCACCGAGTCCAGACAGCCTGACCGCCGCCGGGCTGAGTTAAAACAAGCCCGTCTCCAACATCCCTACAAGTCTTCAGCGATCATTGTTGGGCTGATTCAGGAGGCTGACAAACCGGTCCACTGCCTCACAGAGACTGAGAGAGAGAGAGAGAGAGAGAGAGAGAGAGAGAGA
>NW_013952523.1:1528595-1533721 GCF_001266775.1 Austrofundulus limnaeus | reverse complement strand
AGAGAGAGAGAGAGAGAGAGAGAGAGAGAGAGAGAGAGAGAGAGAGAGAGAGCACACTCGCGGATTATTAAAGTTCACCTCTTTCAAAAACTAGAGGCAGATGTAGACAAAAATGGAGTGACTTTCAGAGGTTATAATCCCTGTCTATGCTTCAAAAGAAACAAGGCATAAAAACAGATGTGTCCAAAAAAATTCACACTTGTTTCTCTTAAAGGTAATCACGTGAAAAAAAAAAAAAAAAAAAAAAAAGAGGGCTTTAAAATAATTACTCCAGTCAGAGCCGGCTCCTGGCATAGGCGAACTAGGCGGTCGCCTAGAGCACCATCTGCTGGAGGAGGCGCCAAATTGCAGAAGAAAAACAGTAATTATTTGTAATCCCCGGTTGTAACTCTGCTCAGCGCTCCTTTCAATTAGCTTTGTCTTAAAAAACTATAATRAAGTATTACAGGAAAAATAAACCACTCTACCCATAAAACATCCCCCCCAATGCAACAATCGCCCCCACCCTCTCTCTCATTTGAGTGACGTTGCACTGACTCGTCCTGCCCCGACACTCTGACGGGGGAGGGGCTAAAAGTGCCTCTCAGGTTGACATCGAAGCAGCCCGTTGATCCTGCTGACATCCACTCTGACACAGTGAGGACTGAGTTTGTCAGCAGAGGACCTTGTGAGGTAAAATCAGACTTGTATTTTCCAAAAAGAGAGGACCTTCTAAATCTTTGCACAAATTGTGAACAGGGTCTATTGTTTACCCTTTTCATTTGATTTAATTATATTTACTTTATTTATTCATTTAATTTGTTGTGTGATGTATGCTTGTGTTTAAAGCAAATAAATCTAAGTTTACCATAGTACCTGACACTGTCAAACTTGTTTTTAGGGGTTCAGATTGGGGTGGGTGGGACATAGTTCGGGGTGGGGTGCTTCAACTTGCCTAGGGCACCAAAATGGCTAGAGCCAGCACTGACTCCAGTGAAGTACATGTCTATTTAAAGAGTAATCAAACCCAACATCTTTTTGCAAATAAACTGTCTAAATTGGGCTTTAAGGGTTTTATCTTTATATATTTGTGTAAATTTTGACATGTTTCTGTATATTTGTTTAATTCTGCAGTATTTGGTGCTGCCCTCTATGGGTTGAACACTGCAGTTGARTTTTCCTTGGTACATGTTTACATCACATCTCCCAGTTCAGGTAAAAGAAAGCCTCTCAGTCAGACACACCCCTACACAGATACAGGGGTGTGTCTCTGGAATAGAGAGCACCGCAATGAAAATTTGCAACTGCTTTGAATGTTAACCCATGTTAGCTATGATTCTGCGAAACCTCACTAACACTCAGAAACTGGACCCATTTGATCTTCAGAACACATGTCAGTAACAGCCAGTTCTCCTTTTCTGAGCTGTAGCACAGTGCGACGCATGAACGTCTGCCTTGTATCAACCATAAAACAAACTGTTTTTGTGGTTCACTTGCTGTTTGCCTCTTCGTCTGCCTGACTGGCTCTCACCCTGGAACCCTTCTTACCTTCCACTCTGCCCCACTGCCCCAACCACTTCTTGGATATTCACTTCCCTGGGGTCACCACCGACCCATAGCGTTTCTCCACCGACCCATAGCGTTTCTCCACCGACACCTAGGACTCATCACTTGGATACTTGCCTGATTCCCTGTGCCTTCCTGTCATCTGGTTTTATTCCAATAAGAAAGAGGATATTTCAGTGTACAGTGGTTCCCAACCTTTTTGGACTTGTGTACCCCCTGAGCCGTTTTGTCATACCGCCAGTGCCCCTTCAGTCAAACGTGATGATGATTCTCCAAAACTCTAATGTACTCCAACTGATTATTAAATTAAATGTATTTATTTACCCACGTAGAACGTTAAATTCTCATGCATTTTTTTCAACTCAAATTAAATATAAAGATAAAATGTTTGCCTTGAAAGTAAATAATTAATTAAATAAATAAACCAAGTAATGGCAGGTGCAGAAAACAGCAACGTCCAAAATACGTCGTATYGTCCAAAATATGTCAGAAACTCACCCAAATGAGCAAATTCCATGAAATTCAACAGGATTCCGTTTTGTGTTAATTCCATGATTCCGTCTGCATTTTCCACATTGTGGAAATCATAGGGCCCTACATATCTCAGTAATATTTTTTTGGACACACCTGGGAAATTTTTCCATGTACCCCCTGTAATGTGCTCACGTACCCCAAGGGGTACACATACTCTTGGTTGAGGATCGGTTCTACAAAACTGATTAAACTGCTGACATTAATAAGAAAAAAATCAGGTAGACCTATACTGTAGTTCTTCTGTTGTTATTTATTTATTTATTTATTTTTTGGTCTTGATGCCCACACTTAAGAGGCTCAAAGTATAAAATGTAATATTAAAAATGTCGCGGACACAATTGTATTAGTGATGTGCCTTAGTGATGTGTGTGAAGGTTTTCTGAAGCACTGAAGCTTGCTTTGAATAACGGGCTCATTTCTTGAAGCTTTCCGACACAGTCCTCTTCAGTGCTGCCTTCTGGCCAAAATGATAAAAAGCCTGTTGAAGCACAAAATGAGACACRAAATGAACGGCTTTGTCATGATGGAGATGACAGCTGTTTAATATATGAGACATTTATTTTTGTCAGGTTTTCATTGTGATGATGTCCCTGTGATTTCTTGACATCTGGAAACACAGATTATTAAAAAATCACAACTTATTCACAACTCTGAAATTACATTTGTGCTTCAAGTTCTCTGCCTTCATAACTAACTTTAGATTTACTGTAATATCATATTGTAGGCTTTCTTATAAAAATGTATTTTTATTGTATTTTTCTTGAGGTAAAAGTGCTTATAAAATGAATAGCATAAAATAGACACAGTAGGTCTGGCTTCATTTCTTGTTACAAGTTGTTCACTTGCTTGTTATATTTTGTACAAATTGGCTTCAAAAATACCACAAATTCAGCCAATGAATTACTTCCTCATGAACCTTTGAATCAGGTACTAAAGCAGTGATGGAACTTTWGGACTTTTTGAAGCTTCGGATGTCACTGAACATCTGACTTTTACCAAACAAATCAAGCTCTGACACCTGCCACAACTGCAAGTGTGATGTCTCGTAGGGAAGTTTTAGCTGCGTTTAAGTGGTAGCGATTGCTGTTGTCTCAGGATAATGATGTCCTAACAAGAGCAACGACAAAGGCTGTGTTCTATCCTGAAATACTTAAACGTAAACGTCAGCATTTAACTTTTACATTTAGATTTCTGTCTCCAACATATATTTTTTTAACATTTAGTAAAAATTAGCAAATTGTAAGAATGGTGAGCAAAATATCCATAAAAATATTAGTGGAAAATGTTTTACATTTTACACTTGGCCCCCAATAGACAATCACTCCTATGAGACGCTGAGGGTACAATAAAATGTTTAAAAAAATTTAACATTTTGAAATGGAACACAGCATTTGCTTTCAGTGAGCTGCTTTTGTTGTGACATCGTCAACCTGCAACAGCAGCTAACACTGCTGAAAATTATATTTAACATTTCAAAATGTGTTTGTTGAAAACAATATGGACGGTAGTTGTGGTCCGGCAGTTTGAAGTGCAGCTCAGATAATGGCCGCAACTAAAAGTTTCTCTTGTTGGGAAGCGTTGGTAGCATTAGCATAGGTTTTCTCTCAGGAGGTTGATGTCCTACCAAGAGCCAAGCACATACAGCAAAGGCTGCGTTCCATTCTGAAATACACTTAAATGTAAGTTTTAACATTTAGCTGCAATATTTTGCCTAAACAGAGAAAATTGGTGGAGCCTCATACAAAAAACAGCTCAGTCCAGAATCGATGTGTGTCGTGTCCTCAGATCATTCAGAAAAAGCACGGAGGTGGTAAAGTGAGCCCGCCCCTGACACCAAACAAAAGTTTTAATGTGGACCACTGTTCAATCAGAGTAGTTATTAAAAGCTGTTTATACAGTTTYTATATCTAAGTAACAATAGTTTCTGAGATGTACATCACAAAATAAGTTCTGCATATGTCTTTAAGGTAATCAGAAATCCTGTGTGTTGTACTGGAATGGCAAAACATTTTTTTTGTTTTTGTGATATAATGAGTTTTATTGGTTTTAATGAAATGGTACAATCATTTTGAGAGAATTTATTTATTTTTTTAAAGAAACCCTGAAATGTCTAAAATGGCTGTTAAATTCCTATAAGTGTTACACACCTTGTTTTGTTTGAGGTATCATAGATATGAAAAAATAATTCAGTGAGTCGTTCATGTGTGCAGTGTATTGTTTCACTATGGCACCTGTTAAACTCATTGTTCACATGAGCAGCAGSTCCTGAGAATTAACCTTTGAAAGGTTGAACTAATCACAGGTGATTAGTTCTGGATTGGTGGTGAAATCCAGAGTTTATCCATTTTGACTCATTTCCCACCTGCTGGCTGGTCTTTCACTCAGCATTCATATCAGTTATGTTTGTTTTTTTTTTGTTTACTTGTGTGTTTTAACCAGCCTGAGACAGTTCAACATATCTGCAGCCAAAGTACAAGCAACAAAAAATGCATATGAGAATAAAATAACCAATGAAAGACTTTTCTTTACTTTACTATAAGTGTATAAAATSCATCTTATGTCTCATTTTTTATTTAGTGTAGTCATTTAGTGAGGCACATGTTAAACAAGCTGTAAGATCAGTTGAATAAACACTTAAATGTTGCTTTGTGTTGATCCCGGCTTTACAGAGATTATTGCTGGATGTAAACAAAGTAGCACCTAAACATGACAGATTGTGTGTAYTACAGTGAGATCAGTAACAAATGTTCAACTCGTGGTACGGGACGAACACTCCAGCAGGACTGTTATCGGGTAAGACAACTGTCAGAATCAGTGTATGTGTAAGAGTCTAAATTTGTACATGTAAGTCTATAAACGTACATAAATTTGTTACAACTTTGCCACATTACAAGTACGAATCAAATTTACAAGTACAATTCTTATGTGAGAATACAAGTTTTTAAGTTACAAATAAGTTAAAAAGTTACAACTTTGCCACATTACAAGTACGAATCAAATTTACAAGTACAATTCTTTTACCTGTCAAAATAACAGACATAATGCAC
>NW_013952523.1:1524454-1527141 GCF_001266775.1 Austrofundulus limnaeus | reverse complement strand
TGTACTTGTAAATTTGATTCGTACTTGTAAATTTGATTCGTACTTGTAATGTGGTAAAGTTGTAACAAATTTATGTACGTTTATAGACTTACATGTTCAAATTTAGACTCTTACACATACAATGATTCTGACAGTTGTCTTACCCCACAGACTGTCCTTCTCTCCCAACAAAAACATTATTGTTGAACGCATCAAGTTTGAAATGTCATATAGGAGCAGCAACTCTCAAACATAATTGGATATTATTTACACGATGTTTAGGCAAAAATCCTTGGTAATCCACAGATCAGTATCTGATCCTACACTGAAGGTGAGCCACCAGGGCTGGCCTCCTAGAGATTCAGGGAAAGTCTCTTCCTGACAAATAGAGGGCTGGATCTTGTTTGATGTCAGGCACCTTCAGCTGACTGCTGAAATTCCATCAGTTTGATCAATGAGTACAGTGCTATGAATCATTACCAGATACCTTGGTACGACTGGTGTTATTTTCCCCTTTTGAGACTCTGTGGAACTGTGTGTTCCATCAWGACAAAACATGTCAGCGGTGATCTATGCTTGAGCAGGAACACAAGGTGTATTTGTGACAACGGCTGTTTTTCAGAGTGTTTATATGGTTTTATTCTTTGTGGGGACCTGATAGTTTCACTTCCCTTCCCTGGACCATTTGTCATCTGGTAACCCAAATCTGGGTGAAAATAGGATACAGTGGTCTGGGTTAGAGTTAGTCAAAATATTAAAAGAATAAAAAATCATTACAACAGAATAAGAAAAAAAAAGAACTGTGTTACAGAGTTTTAATTATTCAATTGGTACTGTGCCCATCTGGTGACAAATGATTAAAACATTCTATTTTGGTACATGTTTTTGCTTGTTCTTGATTGGCTGGCAGCCTGGTTATCCACAGCTGCAGTGGTTCCTGTTAATCAGCTCCTTGGATTTATAAGTGTGGGTTAGGGTCGCCTGAGGAGGAAGGAGATGGATGGAGATGCATGAACTTTTATTTAAGATTTAAGTTTTTTATTTCAAAGCTCCTCGTGGCTCACCAGCAGAAGCCTAAATAACACTGTTAAGCAAGTTAAAGTCGATCTAAAATTTAAGTCTGATTATGAAGTGAAATTAAACATCTGACAGTGATCATTACACAGTGTGGCTATAATTCCTCACTTCACCATCTGTGTCGCAGTTTCACGTCTCCAAAATGAGCGTATGCATGGGTCAGAGCTGGTTGAGGCACCGCACATTTTCACGTCAAGTTTGGATTTTATAAATCACAACCTTGGCGTGAAAAGTGGCGTACGCAAGTTTCTGGTCTCGTTTTGTGCGTACGCAAGCTTTATTAATCTGATCCCTGATCCGCTCTGGGCTGCTGCCTCTCACCAATCCTGGAACATACTCACCTGCTCAGCCCACCTGCCTCTACTGACTGCTCTCTGGATACCTGTGAATATTCACCTTGGAACCTGGACCCTCTCTTCCATGCTATGCCTCACTTTAGGATCTGTAAGACATATTTACTTACCTGCATTCAGAATCCTTTCATTCCCCCTCCTGGAAAGATACCTGTGCTTGTCCTTTCCAGGCTTGGATCCAATCCCTGCTCACTGTAAATAAAAATCACTTACCTTTGTTAATCGTTCACCCGAGTCTGTTTGCTGCCGAGCTGCTCACCTTTGACTGAACCTGCTGAAACCTGATAAGGATACATTTTTAAATCTTAAATTAAAAAAAGCAAGATAATTTTGTGCATCATGTCTCTGTGAGAGATGCAGCCATTGCTGGAGTCAGATTTTGAATCTGTTGTTTTTGCGTTTTAACTGTTCTAAGATGGCGTACTCCTCACTTATTATTAGTTATTTGGTGTATGTTAATTTAAATGGTTCAATTTTTATATTAAGCTATTTCTGAGAACAATGAACAATGCCCTACACTCTTAACCCAGATATTCATTGTAAATAAACTTTTTAGTGATCATAAATTATTTTTTCATGTTTTAGAAAAATGTGTCATTAATAAAACTTATTAGTTGAATGTACTGTTTTGCCAAAATATAGTGTGTAATAATCTTTTTAAGTAAAGATTACTAAAGATGGTTTGGTTTCGAAAAGGGGTGGAGCTTATTCAAACTCAGCCATGAGGCACCCTGAAGTTGAATCCATCATGGCTTCCTGACTGTTGTAGTGAACATGCCCATTTCCCCTCACCTCATTTTGCCACTGATTGACCTTTGGTCACCTGAGGTCAAAGCCCCCTCCTTTCACAGACTGAACTCTTTTCAGCTCTCATGCAGAGCTGTTTTAAAAAAAAATAAGCCTTTTCACTGTCCACTTCTCTCTTGGGAAAGTTCGTGTTCTCAAGGATCTGTTATTTTGCTGATAAAACAAGTCAAAATAAACATTGTCTCTATTTCCTGTTCTTTTAAATATCTATAATTCAAATGCATAAACCTTTTAAAATGTTTGACTTTTTGTTTTTGATTTTTCAAGGGCTCTTTAGTAATAGTTACTTTATAACTTTGTATTTGATATGATGTTTAGAAATGTTTAGAAATTATGATATAGCATTTAAAGGGATCCCTGATTAGTTAGACTTTATTTGATAAACATGTATTTTAATTGTAAAATAAAGACAGTATCCTTAAAAATACTGTAGGCTGTTTAGTTTTGTAAATTTTAAAAAATATTTTTTAA
>NW_013952523.1:1518992-1523185 GCF_001266775.1 Austrofundulus limnaeus | reverse complement strand
GTGGTCACTCTCCATGTAGCATCAATTACGCTAATGCTAGCTGTCGCGTTCTCTCGTCCTGGCCACACCTCCGCTCTCTAACCACTTTGATGCATTTTTCAAATTTCGCCTTGGGGCGGAGTTATCTTTTCACAGTGGGGGTAAGATACACTTTAACCTGTTAGCTTTAGCTTTAGCACAGATGCTATATTGCCTTATATGTATTAGCTCGATGCTAGCGTGGCAAACAAGCTAAACTGAGGTCCTCCATCCATTTCCAGGCCCATTTAGCTCACAGCACAGAACATAACTTACTTAAAAACCTTCAGAAACCTTAAAAGAAATATCTATTTTTTGTCTGTCTGTCTCTTCTGCTCTCCCACTCTCTCCCTTTCTCTGTCTCCCCACCTAAATCAAACACACTCGCACCCCCACACACACACATTGACCCTTTGTACATAAATTAATCTGCTTTTGCTTAGATAAATTGTTAGACAAATTGCTTAAAAATTAGAAACAATAACGTTTTAGTGAGAGCCCATTTTTACTGTTTGATTGTATGTAACCACAAATATTCATTTATTAATCTCTTTTAATAAAAGTCAGTTAACTTTAACTGGCGAAAAATAAACCTGATCGACTTTGTCTGTTTCTGTGTATGTGTCTGGTTGTTCATTTTGCTTCAACAGTACCATTTACCGAGCCAGGAAGGAAACCTCTCATTAAAAATCATATTCATGGTTTTTAACAGGGGGTTTTCACTACACTGTTCTCTGGCACATGTGGACTGGTAAGTTTGAACAGAAACTATTTTAGAAATTTGTACACTTCTTTTCTATGTAAAAGATAGCAGTGTTTCACTTGCAGATGTAACTTAACATTACTGTTGGAGCCGACTGTGACTGTTATCACCCTTTGGTAAAGCAGGAATGCTAAATTGGTAGCTTAGTGTTAGCAACTTAATAGCAAGTTAGTTTGGGACTAATCAATGCAGGAGGCTGAAAGCAACTTTTGTTACACCAATTTCATGTRGAGTGTATATTGCATGTAAGCTCAATGTTATTTTTTATCAACAAGGACACTCCAGTAGAGTCAAGCCACTGTAATTCTGTTGTTAGCTTAGTGTTGCATGATGTAGTCATTGTAATTGACTTGGTCTTGAATGATAATGTTTTGTTTTGTTTTCTTTTACTTATAAAACTTTTTAACTCCATCAGTAGTCTGTAGATAGAAAGATAAGCCTGACTCATTTAATTAACCCTTATTAACATGAAACAGAAAAAACAAATTTTAAAGGGAGACAATAATTCAAAGTAGGCTACAATTTTACTTAGTTTCTGATATAGATGTGGACAACTCTGCTAAAAGTTTTCTTTTTTTTCTTACAGGTCACAGTGAAAATGCAATGGAAGTGCAAATAATATATATTTGTGTACCTATACACATCTATCTATCTATCTATCTATCTATCTATGGTTGAAATCAGCTGTTGAGATGTGATATTGAACCATTCTCTGTATTTTACAAGTATTCATGGAGTTCAACTGACAAGGTTGGTGCCAAAAAGACCCAGGGCACAGGAGAGGTTCAAAAAGATAACAAAAAGGTTTTATTAATAAACAAAAAGRCTGTCGATGCAGCTCAAAAGACTTACTAGCTTCTCACGGAGAAACAGGCACAAGGAGGACTGAACATGGGACGGTACAGAGCACAACAAACAAAACACAATGATCCGACATCAGACTGAGACAGGACAGGGTTTAAATACACAGACTACTAATCACTAAACAGAACACACCTGGGGAGAAACACAAGGGTGACAATCAAACAGATCGGGAGCAGCTGAGCTGTGACACACTGGGGAACACTGAAAACACTAGAAAACTAAGAAAATAAACACAGATCATGACATCAACAGGATTGTTGACATGAACTTCAAGCAGGAATTCTATCAGAGCATTGATCGACACAGTCCTCGTCTCATTATGTAACTCATCTGTAACAGGAACACTAAATATTTTGCTGAGCGAGTTTTCTCAGCCTATATAGCAGCACAAGAATTAATGCCACTGTTTTTGTATTTTTTAAACCAGTCAAAGTTTATATCAAACACTTTTAATTTCTATCTTTACTTGACTTTTGGATGTCATGCTTGAATGGCTACTGTGTTAATAATTTTACTTGTGAGAAGCTTGATGACTAGTTAAAATATTGTTTAAATAGAAAATAAAATATATTGGAACATTAAAATGTATTGTTTAGTGTTGCTTTCAATGTCTTAACCCGAATTAGATGAACATGAAATCTGAGGCAGTGATTGGTCCATGCCGGTGTTTTTTCTAACGACGTCATCCAGGATCAGCTTTGCGGTACAGCCAGSTGTCRCAAATCAGCTCTAAGACTGACACTTAAAAATTACTCCTACRCTTCACTTAAAGTGAGACTGAGACGCTTGATAACTGACTTTTACTCTCAGCTTTTAACTATGAATTATTTTACACTTAAGTCCACTCTTAGCAGCATTCTTAAGAGTAATTCTAAGAAGTTTTATAAATACTATAAATATCTAAATCAGTTTTACACAACAGGTGGAGCAATGAACAATCAATGGGAAAACGACAAGTTTTACAGTAGCATTTCTTGGAGAAGGATATCAGTCATCAGTGGTGCCTCAGAATCATGAGGACAGATAATGACAAAATCGTAGCAGTTATCAAAAAGATACAATTAGAAATGTCAAGACAGTTTGAACTTAATAATCAGCAGAGAGGTATAATTTTCCAGGACAGGAGGCTTGATGGAGAAAACAACAACAAAAATCATTAAAAAATACTTTCCTAGGATGGAAACTTTTTCAGTATGAATATGAGTTTTGAGAAAGTAAAGCAAAGGCTGAGTAAAATGAAAAGAGGACATGAAGCACAGTAGAACATTGTCAGGTGTTGGAGATGATGAAGATGCAGAAAAAACAACCTAAGTGTCCACACTACAGACTGAGCTGTGAGATGATTCAGAGTAAATGGACTGCATTCATCTAATGCTATTCTAGTCTTGTTTTTTTCCTGTTTCTGTCTTTTAACATGCTCTTTATTTGGTTTTATGAGAACTCTTGAATGCAATGATGCAACCAGTGTACAAAGATGTGTATGGCTGATCCCTCCACACACACACCTCACCTCTCAAAAGCCCACCTTCCATTACCACCATACAGCAACTCCACCTACCCACTTATTTCATTAGATCTGACTATGAATGTTCCTATAAGATTCACTCATTTCTTCATTCGCCAAAATAATATGAGAAAATGATCGAACCACAAGATTGAAAAAAAATGTGTGATAGAAGGTGTATCACGATTTACCAGGATGTAAATGTTTGAATACCCAGATACAAGCAAAGACTGATAAAGACTCGGAACAACAGGTAAAAGTTTAAATGATTTATTTACAGTGCGGGTTATGGTGGGGAAATAGGTCCTGAAAGGGAAAGGGGGAAAAAATACTTTTTGTTCAGGAGGTGAGTAGCAAATGTTGAAATATAGATTTATTTGTCTTACAGGTGCAGTGGAGGAGGCAGACCCAGAGGAGGAGGTATCTTGAATGTTTCCAGGAGGTAGGCATTTCCAATCTTAATGAGGGATCTTTTAAAGGCAGGCTACAAAGACAAGCAATGCTGCACTTAGTGCTATTTTGTTGTTCATTATGTAATAACTGATTGGAAGACTTCATACACTTGGTTGCAAATTGTGTTGTTTGAAGGAAATATTTGCGTTTATTTCATATTTTAAAAGTTTTGGCACTAACACTGTTAGTAACAGTGCCAACAAACAAAATGTGTCCCTTTGACCATCAGTGTCTGATTGGCCTTTGTGTTCACTGTTTTGAAAATGTGGAGTTTGAGTCAACTACTGCATCAAAGCAACCAAGACATTTTACAAGTATTAAGTTGTGGCCATTGTATCTCAAGTATTGGTAAATTGCCATAAACGATCAAGAAAAATAAAACAAAAAGCATGAAAATAATGTAATATACTACAGTGACAAACAATGGTGCACTTAGTGCTGTCTTTTGTTGTCGGGTAACCAGGGGCGTCTCTAGGTTTTAAGGACAAAGGGGGCTTAGCCCCCAGGAGGCACACAGAATTTTTGTATATTATATATTTGTATTTTGTGTGTGTGTGTGTGTGTGTGTGTGTGTGTGTGTGTGTGTGTGTG
>NW_013952523.1:1517587-1518605 GCF_001266775.1 Austrofundulus limnaeus | reverse complement strand
TATTATTATTATTATCTACTGATGATATTCAGATGTGAATAAGCTCAGCTCCTGTTTCACAGTGTGCAATCAGGTGTGTGTAAAGTAAGAAACACAGCTGGTGCTCCAGAAGGAAGTCCACCCAAATAACAAAACTGAACTCCTCCTTGTTGGGACAAAAAACTCCATTTTCAAATCCCAACATCTTCTCTTCACACTTCACAACCCTGTTCTTTCCCACTCGCCTCAGGTCAAGAACCTAGGTGTYATCCTTGACACCACACTCTCTTTCACATCCCACATTAACAATGTGACTCCATCTGCCTACTTTCATCTTCACAACATTAGCCGTCTCCATCCTTCACTCACTCCCCGCTCCACTGCCATCCTTGTACACAGCCTAGCAACAACCAGCATCGACTACTACAACTCCCTACTGTTTGGCCTCCCCAATAAATCCCTTCACAAGCTACAGATGGTTCAGAACTCAGCAGCCCGTGTAATCACTCAAACCTCATCCGCGGCCCTCATCACTCCAGTCCTACAACAGCTCCACTGGCTCCCAGTTAAACCCCACATCACTCCAGTCCTACAACAGCTCCACTGGCTCCCAGTTAAATCCCGCATCATCTTTAAAATTCTCCTGCTCACCTTCAAAGCTATCCACAGTCTTTCCCCTCCTTACCTGTGTGACCTAAACATCTCTAAACCCTCCCACTCTCTAAGATYTGCCTCCTCCCTCCAACTCTCAGTACCCCCTGCCTGCCTCAGCACCATAGGGAGCAGAGCTTTCAGCCGCTCTGCTCCGCAGCTCTGGAACTCACCACCCCATGGATTACATAATACCACCTCTCTGTCCCTGTTTAAGACTGGYCTGAAGACACGTCAGATTAGCCTACTGTTAACTTCGATTGTACCTTAATATTTGACTGTTTGGTAGTCCTCATTTCTGTTTCTCCCCCACAAGCCTATTGTTCAACTTGTCTATTTTTTGCATTTTATTACATGACTGTTCTGTACTCCTCATTTCTATGTTTCT
>NW_013952523.1:1513798-1515244 GCF_001266775.1 Austrofundulus limnaeus | reverse complement strand
TGTGTGTGTGTGTGTGTGTGTGTGTGTGTGTGTGTGTGTGTGGTGGCGATTTTGCGAATTCAACTTTTTTTGAGCTTTATATTTTGTTCTAATGTCATTCCCTCGTCAAAAACATACCCAGAGCATTGCTTTGATTCAATCATGCATTTCTGAGAAATCCTTGAATCTCCTGTGGTAGCCACACAGTGTTCAGGAGCTCCCTAAACACTTGATGGTACAAAGCTCCGCCCATTTGCACAAACATCCTCCCTGAAGCTCTGTTTGCAGCCAGCCAACCCTCCACAGAGTATTGTTGTGAAGACATGCCAAAGTGGGAGTGTCAGAAATGGTAGGAGGTTCTTAAAGAGACAGTGGCCAATTTCAAGGTATAGACTTTAAGGTAAAATCCAGTTATTTTTTAAATTTACAGCAAATTCTTAACAACATGAGGGTAACAGTGACTTGATTGTGGTGTAGAACTGAACTATGTGCCTGGAAAATACACCCCACTTTAAGGAATCTTACTTTTTAAATGACCTTGTATTTTTGGTACAGGTCTTTTTCTGGTTTGTAAGTAACTTAATTTGAATTTCTCCTTACCATTTGGTAAGAATGAGTAAGTTTTTTTTATCCCTGTGTTACTTTGCTTCTCTTGTTTTATAGATGATTTATTTGTGACAACCTGCACGCACGCTGAGTTTTGTCATTCAGATGTTGATTCTTCTTTCTCCTGCTTGTCAGCCTGCRTTTTCTTACACAATTGCCTGACATTGTTGGTGCTCGGAACATATTTATTCTGGTTTTACATATCAAACACAACAAAGAGTATGCAGGATAAATTTCAGTCCATTAGTGTGTTGTATGATTGTTGATGTGTGAGCACAAAGGTTTTTTTTCCCTTCTGAGTTTTGACAAAATCTGTGCCTTTTTTTCTGTCAGTTTGCATCCTTGGAGGGTTCCTTTCAGTGAAGGATGGGCGGTACTATGACTTTGATATTGATTTGATACCAAATAAATACGTGGTAGATATATTTGAAACTGAAGTCAACATAAATGCTTTTTACTTGTAATGGGATGTTCATTGAATAATTTTGATATTGCAGGCACCCCTTCTGGTGGTGAAACAGTTTATTGCAGGGAAACAATAAGTTGGCGCGACCTGTCATGGATTATGAACAAACAAGCCTTTTTTTGTTTCTGTCAAAGTAATTTTCTTTTAAGCTATCAGAAACAGAAAAAGAAACTCAGATCATTTTTAAAACTTCGTTCATCCCTTTTTGACACTAAGAATGAGAAACGCTTTGTATTTTAACTTTAATTTCAGTATTTTAAAACAAAAATCAAATATCCAATCGTTTCTTGTTTTTTAATACCCATTTCGAAAATGAAAATCCAATGACCAAAAGATACACTGACGATTTTTCATGTCGTGCTGGGCTGTGTGTTTTTAGCAAAACAGTATTGGAT
>NW_013952523.1:1512581-1513662 GCF_001266775.1 Austrofundulus limnaeus | reverse complement strand
TCTATTTAAAAGGCTTTGTAATCCACCTTTTCAATGAAAATCCAATGACCAAAAGATACCTGACGATTTTGTCATGTCGTGCTGGGCTGTGTGTTTTTAGCAAAACAGTATTGGATTGTTAAGCGTGTGGAGTTAAAGAGGACTGCTGACTGTCTATTTAAAAGGCTTTGTAATCCACCTTTTCAAAACTGTTTTCAAGGTTAGCATCTCGATGAAAATCAAGAAAGAAGACTTTGAATTGTATACATTCAGCTTGTTTATTGGAATGATGTTTTTATTCTTTTAGTTTTCAAAGAAAATGAAGGTTTTTAAAAGATATTTTTAGGAAATATTCAACTTTGACAATAAAGATTTTTGCAACTTAATTGCCCTCAAGGCTTCGATTCTATTTCATCATTAAGTTCATTTTGTGTGATCAATATGCCTCTGAGATAAAGCTATGTAGTGTTTTTTTTCTTTTTCAGTATTGTCGAAATTGAAATTAACAGTATAACAAATTGGCAAATTTCATGACCATTTGGATTCACAAATAAAATTTTACAATTGCCTGCTGAGGGTGTCTGATCGATAATGTGTTTGACCATTTGTGTGTGTGTGTGTGTGTGCACGTGTGTTTGTCTGTTATCCAAAATATCTCATGAGCCACTGAATGAATTTGAATGAAAACAGTCACTGGATGCACATTCTTAACTGATTCATTTTTGGAGCCAACACAACAACTACAGGCTTTATAAAGTAAAAATGGCTGAAATTCAGCTAATTTTACAGATAAGCTAACATTTGATGTAGTTGTAGCTGAGAGTCATTCACAACACAGATGTTGAGTGTGACATCTCGTGATATCATGTGATATAGGTCTAGTCATATTCTAAGTAGTGTGTGTCAACACAACACAAAGATTATATCCTTAAATAAAAAGGAGCAAAAAGAAGAAAAAGATCTCATGACAAAGGCCCCCATTTAATAAAAAACAAATAAACAAATAATAATTCCACACCCTAATGATCAAACAAAAAACAAACAAACCAAAGAGAAAGAAAGAAAGAAAGAAAGAAAGAAAGAAAGAAAGAAAGAAAGAAAG
>NW_013952523.1:1501566-1511391 GCF_001266775.1 Austrofundulus limnaeus | reverse complement strand
CTGTCTACCTGTCAGTCTACTCGTTAAAATGTTTGTCTACTCATTACCATATCTGTCTACCTGTCAGTCTACTCGTTAAAATGTTTGTCTACTCATTACCATATCTGTCTACCTGTCAGTCTACTCGTTAAAATGTTTGTCTACTCATTACCATATCTGTCTACCTGTCAGTCTACTCGTTAAAATGTTTGTCTACTCATTACCATATCTGTCTACCTGTCAGTCTACTCGTTAAAATGTTTGTCTACTCATTACCATATCTGTCTACCTGTCAGTCTACTCGTTAAAATGTTTGTCTACTCATTACCATATCTGTCTACCTGTCAGTCTACTCGTTAAAATGTTTGTCTACTCATTACCATATCTGTCTACCTGTCAGTCTACTCGTTAAAATGTTTGTCTACTCATTACCATATCTGTCTACCTGTCAGTCTACTCATTAAAATGTTTGTCTACTCGTTACCATATCTGTCTACCTGTCTGTCTACTCGTTAAAATGTTTGTCTACTCATTACCATATCTGTCTACCTGTCTGTCTACTCATTAAAACATCTGTTTAACACATCTGTCTACCTGTCTGTCTACTCATTAAAACATCTGTTTAACACATCTGTCTACCTGTCTGTCTACTCGTTAACACATCTATCTACCTGTCTGTCTACTCGTTAACACATCTGTCTACCTGTCTGTCTACTCGTTAACACATCTGTCTACCTGTCTGTCTACTCATTAAAACATCTGTCTACCTGTCTGTCTACTTCTCTGTCTACTCGTTAACACATCTACCTGTCTCTCTACTCGTTAACACATCTGTCTACCTGTCTGTCTACCTGTTAACACGTCTGTCAACCTGTCTGTCTACTCGTTAACATATCTGTCTACCTGTCTGTCTACTCGTTAACACATCAGTCTACCTGTCTGTCTTCTCGTTAACACATCTGTCTACCTTTTTGTCTACTTGTTAACATGTCTGTCTACTTGTCTTTTTACACATTAACACATCTGTCTACCTGTCTGTCTACTCATTAACACATCTGTCTACCTGTCTGTCTACTCGTTAACACGTCTGTCTACATGTCTGTGTACCTGTCTGTCTACTCGTTAACACATCTGTCTACATGTCTGTCTAGATATCTGTCTACTCAATAACACATATGTCTACATGTCTGTCTTTCAGTAAAGATACTGACCAGACCAGCCATTCTCGCAAATTATGGTCATTAAAATAATGGCAAAGGTCTGTTTCAATCTTTTCTATTGAGTTTCACACCCTTGCTGCTGTTTTTTTGCTGGGATTCCTGTGCACTTAAGAGTGCCTTTTTTATGCTCTTAATAAGTCCTTAAAAGATGAGTTATCACCCTTTGATGAGCCCAACACCCTGAATGAACTCATAACTTTGGCAACTCGCMTTGACAATCATCTAAGGGAAAGAAGTGTTCAAAGAAACATGAAACAGCCTGCTAAAACATTGATGGAAAAATGTAAATACGTTATCATCTATTTCTTTTGAGTTGATGTTTTCTGTTTTAATAAAATTACTTTCTATTTACTTTTCAGGTCAGAGTTCAAGGCCTCATAATGTGTGTTAAAAGTTTCTAAGTTGTCTTATCTTGGTGTGGCAGTCCTGGGAGTGGTCGGAGCCAGGCTGCCAGGCTGTCTTAAGAAAGCTGAATATTCGAGTTGACRCCCATGCTTTTTCTGAAGTTGATCTAAAGAAACATCCCCTGATGTGTGTTGGAGGGCAGATAAAGTTGCTGTGTTTTTGATTGCAATATTATTGTTTGAAAACTTGTGACCGCCCATTTTGCGTGATGTTAATAAAAGATGCAAGGAGATTTTATCTCTTTGGAGAAGGAAGCTGTCTCCCCTTGCAGCGAGTAAAACTTAACTCTGGTGTCATTTTGTTTGTGTCTCCTCAGTTTCTCTTGTGATTTAAAATGTTCTGAACCTGACATTTTCTTTCCCTACTCAGAGAACCATGACACATGAAGCACCCCAGTCCTCTCCACCAGAGCCAGAACCAATGCAAGTTGGTCAGACCCATCTTTCTCCAGAGGAACGACAATGTCGTAAGGACTCCAACCAATGTATCTACTGTGGAACCCCAGGTCATTTTATAGCTTCCTGTCCTGTACGCCAAAACATGAAGGCTCATCAGTCAGAGTGGAGAAACTGATGGACCAATTAAAACAGTCCTTGTCTCTTCGTTTTTTGCTCCCTGCAGTTCTCCAATACAATTACAATTCTTACCTCTCACTGCTCTTATTGATTCTGGTTGTGAGCAAAACATTATTGATCAGTCTCTAGTCAACCAAGCCAAGATTGAAACTATTCAACTCCCAATTCCATTTAATGTGTCTGCCCTTGATGATAGAGCTTTACCCAAAATCACCCACAAAACCAAACCATTCCAGTTAGTCATATCTGGCAACCATCACGAAAGCATCTCATTTTTTTTCACCACTCCTCAGTCTTCCATTGTCCTTGGTTTCAACTGGCTCCAGCATCACAATCCACATCTCAACTGGTCTGAATTTCATGTTGAATCCTGGTCTACTAACTTTCTATCCTCCTGTTTGCAGTCTGCTGTTCCTCCAAACCAGTCTCCAGTAAACCCTGAAGGAGCAGATCCTATTGACTTATCTTTGATCCCTGAGGAGTACCACGACTTAAGGCAAATTTTCAGTAAAGACAAAGCGCTGTCCCTGCCGCCTCATCGCCCTTTTGACTGCGCTATAGATCTCCTCCTGGGCACTCCTCTCCCATCCAGCCACCTATTCAACATCTCCCATCCCGAACGTTAAGCCATGGAAAAATATATTAATGAATCACTTGCTGCTGGTATCATCCGCCATTCACCTTCACCCCTGGGGGTGGGCTTCTTCTTCATCAGCAAGAAGGATGGCTCTCTCCGACCCTGCATAAACCACAGAGAGCTGAATCTTATCATAGTTAAAAATAAATACCCTGATCCCCTCATCTCCTCAGCATTTGAGCCTGTACAAAAAGCCACCATCTTTTCTAAACTTGACCTTTGCAACGCTTACCACCTTGTCTGTGTCCACCAGGGAGATGAATGGAAGACTGCCTTCAAAACCCCCATCGGTCATTTTGAATACTTAGTTATGCCCTTCGGTCTCTGCAATGCACCCGCTGTTTTTAAAGCCCTCATCAATGATGTCGTCCGTGACTTCCTGAACCTCTTTGTTTTTGTTTACCTCAACGACAGCCTCATCTACTCCCAGAATGCACCTGATCATCAAAGACATGTCCGCCTTGTCCTCCAGCGTCTCCTTGAAAATTGTCTTTTTGTCAAAGCCAAAAAATGTGAATTTCACAAATCATCAGKCACCTTCCTGGGCTATATCCTTGAGAGCGGACAGGTTCGATCAGATCCCGAAAAGATCAAGGCAGTTCTGGACTAGCCTCTCCCCAAGCCACGTAAGCAGCTCCAAAGATTTCTGGGCTTTGCAAATTTTTATTGCAGATTCATCCATAATTACAGTCAAGCTGTCACTCCTCCAACCACTTTAACATCTACCAAGACCACATTCACCTGGACCACAGAAGCAGCATTTAAAGAACTCAAAAAATAGTTTTCCCTTGCCCCCATCCTTGTTCAACCTGACCATCACAAACAGTTCATCTTAGAGGTTGATGCCTCTGACAGCGGGGTCGGTGCAGATATCTCACAACACTCCAGTCTTGATGAAAAACTTCACCCCTGTGCCTTTTTCTCTCACAGACTCTCTCCTGCTGAAAGAAATTATGATGTGCGTGATCATGAAGTCCTGGCTATTAAACTTGCCCTGGAAGAATGGCATTACTGGCTGGAGGGAGTTGAACATCCTGCGTTGGTTTGGACAGATCACAAAAACCTTTCCTATTTGCAATCTGCCAAACATCTAAACTCTCGTCAGTCCCGTTGGTCCTTGTTCTTTTCTCAGTTTATCCTCTCCATTTCTTATCATCCAGGCTCCAAAAACATCAAGCCAGATGCCCTCTCTCRCCAGTATTCACCTGACTGCTCTGAGAGATCCCCAGCTCCCATTCTACCTCCTAGTTGCACCATTGGTTCTCTCTCCTGGGGGATCGAGGATGTTGTTCACCAAGCACTCCAGAATGAATCAGTCCCTGGAAATGGACCATCTAACAAGACCTATGTCCTATCTACAGTCCGTTCTCGTCTCATTCATTGGTTCCATTCATCTAGGTTCTCTGCACATCCTGGTACCAGTAGAACCATTGCCCTCRTCCCCCGACGTTTTTGGTGGCCATCCATACACAATAATGTTAAAGAATACATACTTGCTGTCCTGTCTGTGCCCGCAACAAACCTTCTCATAGACCACCCTCCAGACTCCTCCAACCCCTGGAAATCCCCAGACATCCTTGGTCTCACATTGCCCTTGACTTTGTCACCGGACTTCCACCATCACAAGGAATGACCACCATTCTGACAGAGGCGATTGCTCTAAGACTGCAAGGGAAGCTCAGCTTCCCCTAAAATGTAAAAAAATAAGTGATCAAATACACACTGTTGTGTGTTCATGTCATTGACTAAATATGCGCTATAACACGCTCAACTTTTGTTCAGAATCAGCTTCTTATCACTGGTAATGACGTGGCTTTCCTCTCCCTCATTCCTGCAGCTTCACAGTGCTTTAAACAGTTGGACGCTGAGCGTCCACAGACTTCAATAGTGAGGCAAAAAAATGCAGCGAAATGAGACGAGTCATTGGATAAATGCTGGGCTTTGTCCCGACCCCGGACGCTGAGCGTCTCTGGGGGTCTATGGAACAGTGGTCGGGTTCGGACGCCCAGATCTTTCATGATGRTTGGATGATCTGTCTAAGCCTGAATCCTTTTTTTGTTTGACAGCGAAATGAGAGAATCAGAGATCTTTTGGTGTAAACATTCAGTGGGAGCAGTTTTTAGTTTCGTTTCTGTTCTGAGCTGAACCGGAGACTTTCCTAATCCTCTCAGCGGCATTTTCTTTGTTAAAAATGACTAGCAACAAATCGAGTTTTTATTTCTGGTGGGTTTTATTGTATCTGCTTGTGTTTGGAGACAGATTTCTATCACTCTTTCTGATGTCTATCACAGTTTCTGTCCAGCTGAGCTCCTCCGCCGTCACAAAGCACTCACAGACGGACACACTTCACTCTAGCCTTGCTCCAGTCCCAGCTAGCGAGTTAGCTAGGTTACAAGCTGCACATAATGGCAGAGAGTTTGAATGTTTTGGACCGGATATTGGTGAAGCCCTTTGAGACAGTCTTATTTACAAAGAAAAACTTAGAGTTAAACAGCAGGGCTGATAACTCCTCAGATTAATTTGGTGCAAAAGGTGGGGAAACGTAAGAAAAAAAAACATTTTTATTGATCACACAGTGGGGAAATAAATAGGTCTTTTCAGCTGTCCTGGTAGAACAAAGTGAGCTGGCTGCTGTAAAAGACTATAGAATAATCTGGAAAATGATTATAAAAGCATTGGATCAATAAATTCCTTTTAAAAAATCATCAAAGCAAAATTGTCAAAGAAATATGAAATTGTTTAATTTGTATTTGTATGAGTCACTGTTTGAGGAGTTGAATTTTTTAGTTTTGTTTTAAATTTGGTTTATTGTTTGAAATTAATATTTTTTTGTAAATAGAGCAGATATCATAAGATATTCTTCTTCTGCTGCCTTTCATTTTATTTTATTTGTATTGTTTTGTTGTATGTAATGTATTTGTATGAGTCACTGTTTGAGGAGTTGAATTTTTTGTTTTGTTTTATTATTTGTTTTATTGTTTGAAATTAATATTTTTTGTAAATAGGAGCAGATATCAAGATCTTTTTCTTCTGCTGCCTTTTATTTTATTTTATTTGTCTTGTTTTGTTGTATGTAATGTTTTGTTTTTTAAAATGAAATGATTAAATACTATAAACTTTTTTTGTCAGAAAACTCCCATCAGCCTTCCAGACCACACAACTCCTCGTTAAACACGTCTTCCGCCTCCATGGCATCACAGTTGAAGTTCTGTCTGACCGAGGTCCCCAGTTCATATCCCAGGTATGGAAACAACTCTGTCTTGCTCTCAATGCCAAAGTTTCACTCACTTCAGGTTACCATCCCCAGTCAAATGGTCAGACAGAATGTTTGAACCAAGAACTCGAGTCTACCGTTAGATGTCTCACGTCCACTGATCCCTGCAGAAATTTCTTCCTTGGGTTGAATATGCTCACAATTCCCACATCTCAGCTGCTACTGGTCTTTCACCTTTCAAAGTCTCCCTAGGCTACCAACCTCCTCTTTTTCCAGCAGATGAAAAGGAAATTTCAGTCACTTCAGTAAACCATCATATTTGTCGCTGCAAACAAATCTGGTCCAGCACATATCTGCCCTACACCCGCACAGCAGAACAAAACCCCAGATTCGCAGACCGAAAATGCACTCCAGCACCCCAGTACTCTCCTGGTCAACGGGTTTGGCTTTCCTCACGTGACATTCCATTTAAATCAGTCTCCAAGAAGCTTGTACCTCGCTACATCAGTCCATACGAAATTGAATCCATAGTAAGTCCCGCAGTCCGACTTCGTCTCCCCTCCAGTCTCCGTGTCCATCCCACGTTCCACGTTTCCCAAGTAAAACCAGTCTTTATCAGCACCTTATGCCCTCCAACCAAACCCCCTCCACTTTCCTGCGACCATCAGGGGCACCCCGTCTATAAGGTCCGAAGGATCGTGGACTCCCATCGACGAGGGCGCGGCTGGCAATATCTTGTTGACTGGAAGGGTTATGGTCCTGAGGATCATCAGTGGGCGCGCCGTTCTTTTAACTGTAACCCTCATCTCAGATTATCGATCCTCTCTTCCGTCTACATCTTCTGGGCCACCAGGAGGCGGCCATTGAGGGGAGGTGATTTGGGATCTGTGTTTCACCACTCATCAGTTCTTTTAGTTCTCCACCAGATGGCGCCAGGGAGCACGGCCGGCAGGGCTGACTGCAGCAGGTGCGTGTTTTCACACACCTGCAAATTATACTCAACAGTGGAGCTTAAGAAGAGTCTGTGGTAACTTCTTGCCCTCTGAGCTCCTTGAGAAATTTTTGATTATTGTTTTTTGATTAACTTCTGACTCCAAGACTCATCTTGTTCTCTACCCCCTGCTTAAAGGTTCCCACCTTCAAGAATCTGGATCTCATTCCAGTCCACTCTCCAGCCACCTACAAACCTCCATATTTACCTTGGRTTTCATCAGCTCTCAGCTCGCAGCATCAGGCTCCTTGTCCAAGCTTCTCCAGTGGCTCGTTCGAAACTGCTCCGCTCTCCACCGTGTTCTCTGGCAACCAACAGCCAGCAATCAGCTCTGTGTTTTCTTGGACCCCTTCTGGAACCATTACTGTCAATTCATCTCCACCTTCAGATCCCCTTCACCTCTCCAAGGTGGACCCTCATCATTTTCACAAGTAAGAATCCTACTTCAATCTTCTGTTCGGAGTTTATGCCCATAATTCACATTTCCCTGTCTGTCTCCAGAGCTCCAGTCCATCTGGTGTTCCCGGACGACCTATCCAGTGTTTCTGCATTTCCACACAGATAAACATTTTGTCAATAAACCCTTAAAAATGTTCCTGTTTTCCCTGAGAGTGTTTCTGCACGTGGGCCAAACAATTATCTAAAACCATGACAGACGTCTGTCTACTCGTTAACATGTCTGTCTAGACATCTGTCTACTTGTTAACACGTCTGTCTACATGTCTGTCTACATGTCTGTCTAGATGTCTGTCTACTCGTTAACACATCTGTTTACCTGTCTGTCTACTCGTTAACAGGTCTGTCTACTCGTTAACACGCCTGTTTACATGTCTGTCTACTGGTCTGTCTACTCATTAACACGTCTGTAACTGTCTGTCTACACATCCACCCATCTATTAATCTATCTATCTACCCATATGTGTGTGTATAAAACCTAAAATACTAAAGAACTTTTACATCTTTTCAGAAATGGCTGTTTAAAAGTAAAACCTTCAAAAKATTTTTACAAAACATCACCCTTCTTTCCATTCTGTTTCTAACATACAAGTTATCCTTCAGCTTTACAACACTGGGTAATTATCACAAGCTAATTGTCAGTTTACACAGATTTTTAAACCAAATCTTACACAACCTTCATTGTTTGTCAGCCTTTAGTTGCTGCTCTTCAACATGGACCAGCATGTGGAAACTATAGTAACACCAAAAGTGGGAACAAATTACACAGTGAAAGCCTAAGCATGGACAATTACATGTTAATTACAGAGCTTTTGTTGTGCAATTTTCCAAAGGTAAAGCGTTTCTTCACACTTCATAGATAAGTATTCTCTTTTAATTCCCTTATGAGTCAAAATAAACAGCAATCCTGTAATCCTGACATGAAATTAACTATGAGGGGAATGAAGAGGTGGTTGCAACAGTGCTCTTTTCATAGGTTCTTGTTTGCAACATTATTTTCTGGCACTTTTTGTACAAGCAAAGCTTGTGTGTTTCAATTATCTTTGACTTTTTTTACTTTATCATGTGAAATTTCTTTCCTGACACTTGTGGATAAAAAAAGCACTTAGGAAAATGTTATAATGAAAATGATTTTTGACTACATTGGGCTTTTTTATTTTTGGACAGTGGGACACAGTGTAATTAACTAATTTATAAAGTTCTTAATTTTTATAAACTTATCTATATTCTTAACTCCTAAAAATTAGGATTTGCCATCTAATATATATATTTTCAGAAATCTAGCAGTCCTTTTGGTTAATATTTAATACTATTCAGAATCTCTTCTTACATCAGTTTGTTTTTAGAGAGATTTCAGGTTATTTTTGTATAGAATTGGATGCAGTGTGAATGAAGTACTGATCATGATCTCATTCTTACTGTAGAAACACAAAAGTAACCACARAACTTTAACAAACTGAAATGACAGCTGGGAGGACGAGGCCAAATGTCAARGCATGTTCAGAAATATTAGGCTTTTCAGAGACTGCTCAGGGGAAAAAATTATGTGAGTAATTTGGTTGTTTACATCAACATCAAATAACAGGAAGTCTGAGCAAAGACTTAATTTGTATTCATGCACATCTTTATGAGATTTTATTAGTTCTCAGAACTAGATCACCAATATCCTAAAAATACATTCAGCTAAATATTGCTGTTTTATTTTTTAAATCCTTGAAAGAAAATATTGTTAGGCGTGTTTGTTTACCATTTATGTGCTTGAACCACACAGAGAATGTATGGAAATTGAATGTGAAAAAGTTCATACAACCCACACAGAGAGCAGTTCGGTCTGGAGGCAGTTTATTGGTCTCCGTTCGGGCCCTGTATTTCTGGAATTCAGTTCAATATGTGGGAATTTGAATAAATAAATCAATTTGGAAATTAGACATGTTTACAACATGTTAAAGAGTAACTTACCCCAAAATTTACTTTTTTTAGCTGATAAACTGTCTAGAATGTGTCTAAAATGTTATATAGTACTCTTTCTGTGCTAATTTTGACGTTTTTGTGCGTATTTGTTCAAATCTGTAATATTTGGTCTAAAAACGTGTTTTTGCTGCTCATATGGGCAGAGCAGTGGTACTGCAGGCTAATTTGCATGTTGGTTAACGGCTCTCCTCGGTGACGAGTCTTCTCCACAGTTTCGTCACAGCGGCTGTCCTCTCATATAAAAGCCTCTCTCTAAGACACGCCCCTGCAGCAGTCAGAGGGTGGAGCTGTTAGYAARVTTMGCATGATCGTCTGTTGACCTTCAGCCTCGGGTGGGGAGAGCTGACTGCTGCGCTGCTCTCTCTCTCCCTCTCTCT
>NW_013952523.1:1496399-1501541 GCF_001266775.1 Austrofundulus limnaeus | reverse complement strand
ACACACACACACACACACACACACACACACACACACACACACACACACACACACACACACACACACACACACAAAGCAGTAGTCCTGCACAGCGGGAGGGGAGGAGGGGAAAGAAAGGCAGCGGGGCAGTTTCAGCCCGAACCCACATACAGTATGTCAACTTGTACAGAATGTAAGTTATTATGATTTTACGTCATTTTGCAGGTATATGGACATATAGAGCAATCTCACGGATTTTTTCAAGTCTTATGGATACTTTAAAAACCTCATTTTCAAATTTATCTAACATGTCAGAGCCTATGATTTAAAAAACAATAAATAAAATCAAACAGCCATCTTCCAACCTGTTCTGCCGCCAGAAATAAGTTACTTTTTCCTCTCTCCTGTCCTCCTGCTTCACAGCAGGCGCTTTCATGTCCGCAGCTGATGCGTTTGATGCATTTTTCAAATTTCGCCTTGGGGCAGAGTTATCTTTTCACAGTGGGGTAAGATACACTTTAATGTTCTTAAAGTTACACAGGCCGTCTGGTTGGGGCCTGTACTGGGCTGTGGGCGGGCGCTGGGCTTTGGGGAAGTGCTGGGGGCAGGCCTGGCATTCCGGTTCCTGTGGTTGGGGGGTCGCCCTGTGGGGAAGTTCATGTCGGGACTTAAAGGGTGTGAAAGGTACATAGTGTGGATGTTGGGGCTTGCTGGGGGATTGGGACTGTTTCATCTTGGGGCTTGTTTGGATCATGTGGGCTTCTCTGGCTCACCTCTGGGTGGGGTTGGGGCTGGTTTCTGGGGCTTGGTCGACTGACGAGCGGCTCTGTTGCTGAGGCTGTCCCCAGTGGGGGGTATGGGGGGGGGGTTACCTGGGAGTATACATAGTTCCCATGTGACATAAAATTTCCAGTTACTTCTGGCCCAAACCGCCATGTTGGAAGGCGGAACTCGCATTAGACATGGCTGAGTGTGGATAGGCTCATTTTGTTAGGAGGTTGTTAATTTTTACAAAGAAATGTAGTCATTTACAACTTACAAGTATCAAAGTATATCATAATGAAAACAATTATTGCAATACTGAGAAAAATATCGTCATCATTTTGCCTCTCTGGCCTCTCCCATCTTTTTTAGTGGGAGAACTTGCGCAGTTGGTGACTGACTAAATACTTTTTTCCCACTGTATCAAGTGGAGCATTGTGGTGAAAGCCATAATGCTACATTTGTGAAAGTAAAACTTTTGGGCCTCACCTTAGCACTCAGACATTGATTCTGAGTTTCACACTGCCAGACAGGACACAGTAAAAAACAAACAAGCAAACAAACAAACAAAAAACAGTTCCCCTAATCACAGCTGTTAACTTTTATTAGCCAAATTAAAGTCGAAATTCAGACAGTATTTGCTTTTCCAGCAAAATTACCAAGTTATTTCTGAACCTGTATGTCAGTATTTAAAGAACAGTGCACGTTTTAACCATTTCACCATTGATCTGGTGGAGGAGACCACCGTTGTTTCTGAGTATTTGTATTTGAGTGGGGGTGAGTTCAGGATCAATTCATTTAACAGAGATAAATATTCCTAGCGTCGCCCACCTCTATCGTTTTAGTGACATAACATTTATTTTCCCAATACATCGTTAATGTTATCTTTCAAAAAATGCATTTTTATTTATACAAAAAAATGATGTCACAGACAATTTAAGGAGGGATTTTTTTCTTTCCTCTTTGAATTGACATTTTTCATATTTTACTTAATAAAATATGAGTATTCCAATGTAACCAAGTTCAGTATTTGAAATAAAGGATATTAAAGTAAAAGTATAAATATTTAAGACTACTACTTTAATATGAGTAAATGTGATCTCTGTGCTTTGCAGCCACAGAACTTGACGAGATGAACTAACTTTTATATTTGTCAGTATATTCATTTAACAGATGTGAGGCCATTTTAAAATATAAAATGCAGCAGGACAGCATCTGAATGCAGAACAGAGCTGCTGCTTGAATTTGTCACTTTTTATTCTGTGTTGTTTACAGTTAGTCTCTCTGTTCTGGAATCAGAGTAGCAAAGTCTACACTGTTTTTTTACTCTTCACCACTTCTTCAAGTTATCTCACATAGATAGAAAGTAGAAAAGTAAGTTTAAGTCTTCACTCTGTTCAAGGATCTTGTCCAGCTTTGTTCTCTGTGTGATCTGGAGTAATTGCCTGTCTGCCTTAAAAGGATTCACCAGTTGATGAATCACATTCCTCCGTGTGAGCAGCACTGTGTCCCAGGAGCCTTGCTGCATTTAACCCTTTTGTTTATGCTAAGTACTTTGTCCAGCTATTCTTTGGAAAAGATGAGGGATAAAAGTATACTGAAATAACATTTTAAGTTAGCAGAAAACTGGGATTAATCATGTCTGGTTCTAAGACTTGATGTGGAATCATGATGTTAAACTTTGTCAAAACTCATTGCTTGAAACTAAAGGTTCCACTTTCTGAATTTAACTCTTCATATTTGCTCGGAAAGCAGCTCAGATGAGAAGTAAAATGTTTTTAACAAGAAGTTCAGTGACTTTGTTTAAAACTTCATGATTTACTACGTCCTGGATGACTGGACTGGTTGGTCCTTTAGTTAAACGTGTGTGTGTGTGTGTGTGTGTGTGTGTGTGTGTGTGTGTGTGTGTGTACACATTTTTGCTACATTGTGGGGACCATTTCCCAGAAAAACACAGCCTCATGGGGACCCATTGCTCCTCATGGGGTCCAAAGCTTGGTCCCATTGGTATTACTGGTGTTCGCTATGTTGTGAGACAGTTTTTTTGGCATACACCCACTTGTGGGGACCTAACATTACTTATGGGGTTACCTGATTGGTACTTATAGGGATCTGGGTCTAGTACCCTTAAGGGGAAATGCCGTTGGTGGGTCAGGGGTTAAGTTTAGGACCAAGGTGTGAATTGAGTTTAGGTTAGTTTTAAGGTCAGGTGGGTACCTGTGAGGTTAGCCTTAGGCTTTGTGGTCAGGGTTAGGCTGTAGAAAATAATGGAAGTCAATATCAGGTCCCTATAAAGATAGCTGCACCAGATTGTGTGTGCATGCATGTGTGTGTGTGTGTGGATGGGTTTTTCCTACAACGTGGGGAAAATTTTCCCAAATAAAGCAGCGTCGTAGGGACCAGAGTGCATCATGGGGACCAATGCCCAGTCCCCATGGGTCCAAATGCAAATTACGAGTGGGGGGTTAGGTTTAGGTTAGTTTTAGGGTAAGGTAAGTATCTGTGCGGTTAATTTTAGGGTAAATGGTCAGGGTTAGGCTATAAAGTCTAAAAAAAAAGAATGGAAGTCAATGCGTGGTCCCCACAGCTTTCAAGAACAAACGTGTGTGTACGTGTTATACCTTGATTTTAAACTGTTCATCTGATTATAAGTGAGCTCTCAGGAATCATTTTCTTGTCAGGTAGAGTTCTCTAATAAATTCAACTGGAAAGTGTTAACTCAGGTCCTAGCTCAACCGTTGACTCACATCAGGAAATAAACAAGAAGTTTTGGCTCAGAAACTTTTCGATTCACACAGACTGTGTCTCTGTGAATGGTGCTCAGCCCCAGAATGATATTATTCAAACATTTTCAGGCTGAAAGCATCTAAACTTCTATTTTTTCCATTCATAAACAAAACTCAAACCCTTTTCCCTCTATTATGTCTCCAGCTGTGACTGTGTTTGAGTGCTGCACCTTCAGGGTACACAACATGAGCTGAGCAGCTAGATTTGCGTTGAACAGAGCTGTAAAAGAGGGCAAAGGATCTTTTTTCAAAGTAWCCATGTTCTAAAGCAAATAGGTACACCTCCACATCGTTCCTCCCCTCTGGTAATGAACATAGCGACAGAGAATAATAATTATGTCCTAAATAATGTTTAGACCTCATAAGTMATTTAAAATGCAAGCTTTGTTGCAGTTTTTAATTTTTAGCTGTAGCAAAAAAAATGTACAAACCGAACTAAAAGATAAAGAAAGTAAGCCTGTTACCTCTGAATTTGAAGGACAGTGGTAAACTCCAACATTTAAGATAAATAATACAAGTCTGACCAAGTTTGGTAAATGTCTTGAAATTATGTAGGACTTTATCAAGCCCCTTCAAACTCCAGAGTGCTTTACACTACAATCATTCACCCATTCATACACACTGMTGATGGTAAGCTACATTGTAGCCACAGCTGCCCTAAAGTGCACGGATAGTGGCAGGGCTGTCTTGCACCATGCGCCACCGGACCATTTGACCACTACCAACAGGCAAGGTGGGTGAAGTGTCTTGCCCAAGGACACAACTGAGAYGGCTGAAATGGGAAATAGGAGGATCAAACYGGCAACGCTCCAGTTTCAGGACGGTTCCCCCAACCATTCTGCCACAGCCTCCCAGTGTTCATTATTCTATTGCTGTCCTGTACGGAAGCTGAGAGCAGACRTTTTCCGCAAATAATTTTTTCCTATGCATAAATGTTACAGTATCTCAAAAGAACCATTTTTTCTCAATATAATGACATACTTCTGTTATGAAATACTGTAACTATATGCAAGAAAACCATGGGAAAATGTCTGGCCTCTCCTCCGTAGTTTTGTTAATTTTATCAACTGCTTACTTTACTTCAGAAGTTACAGTATTTCATGTTTAGATTCAAACATAAAATGCAATCTTTTGTATATCCTTTAACATTTTGTCTATTTTTTCTGGAAGCTGTGAAAAAAAAATGTTTGTGGGCCAAATTGTAAGATACAGAAACATTTCTMTCAGATTTGCAGGTGGAGGTCAACGTGAGCAGTACCAGAGACAAACGGAGACGGAGACGAGGTATACAAAAAAGCTAAGTGATTTTATTTCTACAGGTGCAGGAGGGGTCTGRGGTCTGGACCTGGAACAGAGCGATTGCAGAGGTGAGTATTTGATAATCTTCCAGTTATGGTCTKAAGCAGGTAAGTAAAACAGGTTGAGTTCTTACAGGCTGGGGAAGGAAATGAGGCGTGGAGGAGTTGGTCCAAAAAGGTGAGGATCCAGAGGTGAGTATTTACAGGTGAGTAGGTATTTACAGTGAAACGTGGGAGGCAGCGCATGAGATACTGGTGAGAGGGTCTGAGTCCGAGGCGGCAGGTAGTGATAGGCAGTTTGAAGCTGAAGCTTCAGC
>NW_013952523.1:1488223-1495312 GCF_001266775.1 Austrofundulus limnaeus | reverse complement strand
GCTTTGCGTAATGAACCCTTTTTCAAAGCAAGCTTCAGTGCTTCAGAAAAGCTTCGTTTGCCCATCACTAGCGGCAGGCAAAAACGTGCTGGAGATTGCTTTCTACAAACAGGTAAATACAAAAACACACAGGTAATACAAAAACTCTTGGCGAGAGTAACAAGCAGCAGGCTGAGCTCATACCAAACATGAGGCGATGCTTCAGCAATGAGTTGATCTTCAGCACTGCCTTAAGAAGCCTGGAGGTGATGAGCCAAATCGCATGCAGTTGTGGGTGATCAGCGCTGCAACCAATCATGGAGGCAGGGGGTGGAAACACCAAAAATGCCTCAATTTCTGTCACTTTAACAATTAAAAAGGGTGCAAATAGATTTATTTTACTACCATTCATTTTTGCAAAGARCCTTAATATAACAGCTGATATAAAATCATAGAATTCACTTTAAAATGATTTCATTATCAGCTTTGCACTCCTCACACAAATTCAATAAATGAAGTTTAATTTAGCCTTGGATTATTTACCCTGGGGCCAAAAACTGATAGTCATTAGATTGCACTGAAGTACTTCCACAACAACTTTCTTTTTGTTTTTGGCCTTTATGGACTCAGTATATAACTCAGTCTTAAATGCCAGTTCAGTGTTCTGAGATTAAATGTAAATTTGTGAGATTTTGTGTGTTTATGCTCCCCTTACCAGACATCAACAACTCAGGTTTGATGCTTTTCTCACTGGGCTTAAACAAAACAAAGTTTATTTATTTACAAATAAAGTCACCTGCAAAAAATGTCCAACCAAATCTTATAATCTTATGTTCAAGTATTTGGATCTTGTCTTAATGCAATGTGATCAATTAAAATTACAAAATGGGAATTAGTCAAATGTCATCTATCTAACAAACAGATTGCATCAAACCTCAGCTGGTTGAGGCAGATGGTCTCTCAAAGTGTTTCTGGTTTCTTCTTGTTAAAAGATAGTTTCTTCTTTTTCACAGACCGAGTGAAGCGGCTGGGATAAGAGCAAACCTCCTTTAAAAATAAGACCATGGTTCTTTAACTGAAMTGGGTGGAACTCTCCCTCCAGGTCAGGAATGAGTCTTTGCCTCAGGTGAAGGAGTTCAAGTATCTGCAAGTCTTGTGATGGTAGGATAGAGTGGGAGATGGATTGAAGGATCAGGACCTCTTTTGCAGTAATAAGGATGATGCTTCAGTTGGTTGAGGTGAAGAAAGTTCAGTTGAAAGGCAAAGCTCTCGATTTACTGATCTTTCTTTTTTCCAAACCTCACTTAAGATTATCAGGGATCAGTGACAGGCTGTGCATTTTACACCTACATCTTCAATGGTGTCCTGTCCGAATTTATTTACCTCTTATTGCCGACATTTTGACGCCATGGCTACAAAACCAAGTAGTAATGCACAGAAGCAGAATAAAAAKGTTGCTGCACCACAGACAGGTGTCTCACGTAGCAAGAATGAAAGTCTTACTGAAGCAAGAAAACAGTGTGAACACAATTCAACAAGTTTCCTTCAGCTGCATGTGAACTTTATAAAGTGACAAAAACAAAACATTCGAATAAAATATATTTTACTCATCATAACTTTTAATTATCAGTTCCCATCCTCCTTTCTTTCCACAAGAAGAGTTTGGTTCCTCTGTCATACAGGTCATTGTGGCATTTCCATTTCAACAAGTCTTTTTCTTTTGCCATGGAAACTAATGCTGAAAGTCAGGTCTGTTCTGCTGGGTTTTTTTTTTTTTTTTTTTTTTGTTATGAGCATTTAGCATGCAACAGGCTACAGAATTCCAGTTCTGACTAGTACGTTCTCTGATCATTCAATCAAACATGAATTTGTTGATGTTGTTGAAGGCCAGCTGGAAGGCCCTGTGTTGTCAAATCAGCATCGGATTCATTGCCGTTTATTTTTACCTCCAGGTGCCTGCACTGTTCGTTCTGAAGGCATCGAGGCAGATTTCTTTGACCCTAGCAACAGATGATGCTGGAAATATGATTGGATAAAAGCTCTGCATAAGCGTACGCTACTGTAGTCTGTGCAACCAGGACAAAAGCTGTGAAATAAAGAGAACAGTTGTTTCATAATAAAAATAATAAGTTAGCTAGTGATACTGAATGTGTCAGCAGAGAAGGCTTTGCTAGCCCTGTTATTCCACCTTTCTCTGGGATGCATTATAACTGTGTGCATTATAACTGTGTGCATTATAACTGTGTGAACACAGGTGTGTTCTGTTCTCCAACAGAACCACATTGTAGAAGATTGATGGGAGGATGGCCTTAATAAATGGTTACAAAGCTAACTGACACCCTGCCTCATTTGACTGAAAATACAGCTGTTATCATAGAGGCAGTGCAGCAGTACAGTTTGTTGAAACATGAAAGTTCAGGGTTTAAATCTCAGTTGTGTGGAATCTGCAGGTTCTCCCCCTGCAGACCTCAGTTTCCTTCCAAAGTCCTGTAACATGCAGGCTGACTGAGGACCCTAAACTGCACACAGGATTGAGCGTGTATAGTTGTCTCATCCCTGTGATGGACTGGTGACCTTTCCAGGATGCCCCCACCTTATGCTATTGATTGCTGGAGATTTCAATCAGCTCCACATGACCTGGAACAGGAAAATGAGAGTGCAGAAAATGAATAGATGGGTTTAACGATAAGACACATAAGTGACATTTGCTGACAGTGGCTTACACAGATTACTACTACAGWACTGTACAAACCCTTAGATGACACAAATTTGTTTTAAAATACACTTAAAATGGCTTTATTCTAAAAGTTTTGTTCACAGAAAAAATTTAAGATCTCAAGCAGGTATCAAGATATTCATGTCTGGCTATTTCTCTTTTAAAACAATGTCTCTAACATCTAAAGATGGAGGTATAAAGATGACATTACCGGCCTCTAAGCTCTCATTTTATATATTTATATTTTATATCAGTAGTCTACATGGGTACCAAGGTGCATACTTCCCAAGCAAAACTTCATAGTATAACAAAATCTACATTTTTCTCACTTAATCTTTCAATGATCACAATGGTAGATATATTTATGTTTAAGCATTTTTCCCTGGATGAAAGCATGCAAAGCCACAATATTTTGTATTTGCTTGCTAATGAAAAGCTGAAATTTGGCCCCTCACCGGTGAATCTGCCTGCAACTGTAACTTTGGGACTCTCAAYTCAAGATGTGCACCAAGATTTGCCTTGAGCACAGCAATAAAAGTGAGAAAAAAGACCTCATGCCTCTAAAGACTCTCAAAAGCTACGTTTTCAAGCAGAAAATGATGTGCCAACATATTTGCACTCCTCCACACAATTCCCTTTTCTCCGCTGAACAAACTGACAGAGAATACTGGGAATAAGAAATATTCAGACAGCGGACTGACAAAGAAAGTAAAAATGCAGAATACCAATAGCAGATTTCTATCTTTAACAGTATTTAGCAGTACTGTAAGTGTGATGCTATAGTTAATGCTGATTTTCTTTAGCACTGATGTGACCTTATTTGATGTCCATCCATTTTCTGTACACGCTTATTCCTTTCAGGGTCGCGTGGGTCACTGGTGCCCATGTCCAGCAGTCACAGTGCGAGGGGCGGGGTAAACCCTGGACAGGTCGCAAGTCCATCACAGGGCCAATGTATTTATTGTAATAACTGTACCGTATAGAAATTCATTAGATTAATCAATAAGTGAAGAATCAAACTAAGGACTTTTTGCTCCGAGGGGACTGGTGACCACTACAACAATGTGCAGCTTGATGTTTCTATTTTGCAGAATGTGAATCAATTCCAACTCCTCAATTAAAGATACATCTTTCACTGAAAGAATGCATGCTGTCTGCTAACTTTATTATTATGACCCCCGCATGTGAAACGTAAGCGGGAGTAATATTGTCTTTGTACTGTTTTTTTTTTTCTGTCAGTGATTTTTTGGTTAACCGTAGCACAAAAATGGCTGCACCTATCAACATGAAATTTGGTAGGGCTGTAGATGGCTCTGACCTACACTGCTCCAGCCAACGGTTTTACGATAGACCCYATATTTGAGGGGTGGGCTCCATCCAAAGACGGGGTGTCTGGACATGCAAAAATGCTTATAACTCAGAAACTGTTCAACATAGGAGCTTCAGATTTCTTTTGTTGTTTAGCTCTGATGAGGGGCTATCCATTAGGCCCACCAATCAGTGCCCCCACCTCCCTGGACCCGCAATTTATCTGAAAAAAATGGGCATCTGGACATACAAAAGTGGTTATAGCTCAAAAATTATTGAACATGGGAGCTTCAGATTTTCTTTGGTTGTTTAGCTCTGATGAGGGGCTACCCATCAGGTCAACCAAAAGACCCCCACCCAAACCACTACAATTTTGGGATGCACATAGTAGCATGACATTTATTAGGAATAAAGACTTCTGAGCTCTGGTGCATTTGTGCATGCGAGAGTCATTGTGTTATTGCTATGCGGTATCTAGTTTATTTATAGTTTTAGACTTAAATCACTTGTTGGGAAATGATTAAGGGGTCACCCTGCGACAAATGCAAACTAATGCTAAACCTGCTAACACTTCCCTACAAGGTGGATGGCTGTGGCTGAGTGATTTGAGAGGGTCTTACAGTAATTGTTGAGTTGCTGGTTCAATCCCCCATTCCACCCATCTCAGTTTTTGTGTCTTTGGGCAAGATACTTTTCCCTCTTACATGCTGGTGGGGGTCAGAGGGCCCAGTGGCACCAGTATATGGCAGCCCTGCTTCTGTTAGTGGGCCCTAGGACAGCTGTTTCTACACTGTAATTTATCACCTCCAGTAAATGAACGTGTGTATGAATAAATAATACATGAAAAATTATAAAGTGTCTTTGAGTGTCTAGAGAAGCGCTATGTAAGACTACTGCATTATTTTAATTATAAGACATCAAACTTTCAGTTGCGGCCGGTGTCCAAGCTGCACTTCAAACTGCCGGACCACAGRTACCATGTTGTTTTCAATGAACATATGTGGTACACACAAAYGGTGTAAACACATTGGTTTGRTGTTAATAGCAATAGCTTTGATTTCATTTATTAAGTGTTCTTTATTGTGTAAATTRATACCAAATTATGGTTGCTTACTTCGCACAAGTAGTCCTGTTAAAATAAAATTGTGTAGGGGCGGAACCTTTGTTATCTTCCTGGTTGCTTAAGCAGGTGCAACTTCCTGTTCACGCTTATACGCAGTCTGGAGAAAGATAGGAGTGTGTCTGTGATTCTTACTCATGCACTCTATTTGTTTTTYAGACAATTCTCTTTGCTATTGAGGTCTCTGTGCTGGATGGGACCCATAACACATATTGTGAATTTAAGTTTTAAAAGCCATCTTCAGCAGTGTTAGCTGTTGCTTTTGTCACAGTTTGATGATATCACAACACACCAGTGGCAAAGGCTTCGTTCCATTCTGAAATTCTTAAATGTAAGCTTTATCATCTAGCTGCAACATTTAAGATTTAATTTTTACATTTATATTTACATACAAATGATAACAACATAAGCTCCTATGTGTGCTATAGATCATCTCAGCTACTACCACAGCAATAACTAATCACTGCTCTGTTCTTTTTTATTTCATTTATTCATTCCATTTGCAGCAACTGTTTAGCTGGGATGTGGTGGGGAGCCTTCAGGTAATTTCCCTAAAACAGGATAAATTATTAACTAATATCTACAATCTATAATGCTTTAACCTTCAAAAAGCACATTTTATGTWTGAGCCTGAAAAAAATCCACTTGACACTAGAGAATTTAAAGTCCCTAATAACCCTCCAGCCACTTCAAAGTGAATCGATTTGTTTCAGACTGAAAGAGTCAGGTCTTTTTTCAGCCATTAGCCCTCTGAGAGTCCCCATCCTTTCATTCTTGTCTAGATTTTGTTTGATGCACCGGTTAAGTGTTTACTTTGTCCGAACAACTTTATGCAGCCAGTCACGTATATTTCAAACCCAGAGTATTTTCCTGTTGAGCCACAGTGCTGTTCTCTGAGCAATCATGCCCTCGTAAAGAATTATGAATGCTTGTGCCACAGAACACTTGGTGTTCCACTATAAAAATAAACTCTAGGCATTTACCCTGTTAGATCTCAGCGAGTGTAAAATGACTCCTTCACCCAAGAAGGGGTCTAGTCCTGTTCTTACATCTCATCTCAGAAAAGTCACATAAATACTTGTTTACGATTATTATGGTTTATTCTCAGAATAAACCATAATAATGTGAAATGTTTCAAAAACTAACCCAGCATCACCATGTTATCAATGTGTTATGAATAAATGTTTTTAGATGTAAGTGCAGATGGAGAACAGGAGCCAGAGGAGCTTTGAACGGCTTCTTTCGAACAGGCCAATACTGAGAAATTAGTATTGGTGGAGTTCTCTTCTTACAGCTGTGGACCATAAAGAGAAAAAAAAGAAAGAAAGAATTAATGGGTGTTTCCCATATCAGYCAGGAATGACCAAAAGAGCATAAATATGTTTTTTAAAAGTCTGCTTACAGATAAGATGAAGGACATGTTCTGTCCTGCACTGTGACGGTTTCAGCCAACAAACAAAAACAATACAAAAAAGTTCATTCATGATTTCATAATGACTTCTTTTCCACGTAGGTTCAGGTTGGTTTGGATAGTATTTTTCCCCCATAACAACAACAAAACAGCTAAAAAAGCAACTTCAATTAGGTCATATTTTTGAACTATTTGGACACTGACACAAAGTTTGTTTTTTACCTGTTTAACAAAACATATTCAAGTTATAGTAATAGAGGACATGAAGTCCAGACTTTTAGCTTTTCTTTGAGGGTATCCACATTAAAACTGGATGAAGGGTTTAGGAGTTTCAGCTCCTTAACATGTGCCACCCTATTTTTAAAGGGACCTAAACTAATTGGACAATTGACTCAAAGGCTATTTCATGGACAGGTGTGGGCAGTTCCTTCATTAAGTCATTCTTAATGAAGCAGATAAAAGTCCTGGAGTTGATTTGAGGTGTGTTGCTTGCATTTGAAAGGTTTTGCTATGAAATAATCATACGGTCAAAGGAGGTCTCCATGCAGGTGAAAC
>NW_013952523.1:1481976-1487855 GCF_001266775.1 Austrofundulus limnaeus | reverse complement strand
AGAAAGAAAGAAAGAAAGAAAGAAAGAAAGAAAGAAGGCGCTGGTGAGCTCATCAATGCAAAGAGACCTGGATGTCCAGAAGACAGGTGTTGGATGATCACAGAATAATTTCCATGGTGAACAGAAACTCCTTCAAAACAACAAACCAAGTGAACAACACTCTCCAGAAGGAAGGCTACAGGGTTTTAACCTCTTCTTATAAACACCGAAAAGCACTACATACAGCAAACTAAATGTGAAATAAATACTACAGAAATACTATTAAAGGTAAGTAAGACAGTCTTACTAACTGATGAGTTCTGGTAAGGAACTGCTGTCTTGAAATTTCCAACAGGGAATTCCCATGCATATTCGACATATACCATTYTCAGTTGAACCTGCCGCTAGTCAGCTACTCTGTTGTAGCATGTATTTATGGAATGATTCAACGTGCTGGATGCATTGATCTACTATAGTATGTTATGGGGATGGATGAAGAACCCATATGAGTTGGGGCCTCATAAGTGGGTCCATTGCTGTCTGCAAAAAGACACTGAGCTTTAATCAAACCTTCGTGTGTCTCGAAGGTTAGAAACACACAGTGTTTTGACCTTCTTGGAATCCATAAAAGTGTTTCCTATAATWATTTTTTTCYTTGACTGCTCAGAGCAGGTTGGGCCCAGTTAGGGTTCCAACCAGTTTTTCTTGTCAGGGTGATAAGAGCTTTCCCAAACTTAAGATTTTGGACATTTATCAGTTTCCGTGCCTGTCTACAATCCGTCAGCTCCCTCTTGAGAGTGTTGACATCTAATCCAGGCCTGTAGGKYAGTCCTAYAGACTGTTGTTCAGATACCTACAACAGGCTCTKGTCCTGAAGTGGGCCAGACTGCCAGCTTTTGCAAGGTAGCCAGCTCTCTTGTTACCATTAATGCCAGTATGTCCTGGTAACCTCAGCCTGGTCCTTCTACATTTTGCTTCAAGTGTATCCAAACTATGGAACACAAGCACAGCATTAAGGTTTTCCCAACTTCAATTAAAAATAGATGTTTAAATATAAATATTAATATTTTATGGTATTAAATGTATTGCTAAAATCGACAAAAAATTAAAAACATGAACAAAGTAAATAGCACAAAACAAACCAGTGAGCAGGATTACTTGTTCACAAAATACAGAAAAATAAAAGTTTATGAGAAAAGAAAGACACTTTTCTAATGAGCAAAAACTCAAACAACAGTTCAACAATACTTGTACTCTAATACTGTATGAAATCAGAGGATCTGATCAACACAACAACACAACCAAACTTGTAAAGCACATTCTGTATGTTCTTRTTAATGCGGACTAGATGTCCAGGTGGTAGGCTATATCTAACAATTATAATCAAGTTACAACCATGTAGTAGTACATATAACGAAAAACATCCAAAAATACATGAAAGTGTGTTAGGATAAGGTGCCATGACAAGTTGTAATTTATTCCTCACATTGGGATGCCTGAAGAAAACACAAAATATGCARTTCTATAGCTATACTATTCATGCATATTATTTTGTTAAACATGTCTGACCCATGCCTTTACAGAGCAAAAACAATGGCAAAATGGCAAAAAGGAATAACTAGCTTCCAACAAATTGAAACGTTTTCTTTTTGAACAAGGACAAACCTTGTGCAGAACCACAGCAGGGAGGACCTTTTTGCCCTGAAGGCAGCTGAGAGTAAGGAAGAAGAAAAGAAGTGAACTCAACAGGCATATGTTTTAGCATATTAGGAAAAAGATGCGTTCAAATCTGTGGATACAAAGACATAAACAGTGTACAAGGTGATAATTAGAAGTGACTGACATGAATGTGAATTTGTGACTATAGGAAGAGGAAAGAACMTGGACGTGTTGTAGCATGTCAGAGATAGAAAAAGGCCAGAAGGCCAAAGAAAATCTAAGCATTGCAGATCAGAAATGCATACAGAAGCATACATAAATAAAAAAGATCAAAAACGGACATGGCTGGTTGTGAAAGAATATCTACGTCTTTTACTTTTTCACATTTTGTTCACATCAGAACCACAAACTTCAAAGCATTTCACTGGGATGTAATGTGATAGTCAAACACAAAGATCTTCATAATTTTGAAGTGAAAAGAAAATATTAAATAGTTTTTAAATACTTTACGAATAAAAATATGGAAAGTGTGGCCTCCCATTTGTACTCAGCCAAGCCAAAAATTTTTAAAAAGAAAGAAAAATAAACCTGTTGCAGAATTTACAATTACAAGTGTGTTTGGGGTTTTTATTTCTAACATCTAGAGACTAAACTTTTCCCCTTTTCTTCTTTTAAAAGAGCTCAAGCTCAGTGAGATTGTCTAGAGGGCATCTGTGAATAGCTGGTTTCTGTTCTTACCACAAGTTCTCAATTGGATTCATATCTGAACTTTGACTGTGCCTTTCTAACACATGAACATGTTTTGATCTCACCCACTGTAGCTCTGACTGAATGTGGACCTCAACCCTAATCTCAAGTCTTTTGCAGTTTGTAAAAGGTTTTCTTCCAGGATTGCTTTTTTCATCCCTGCTGATGAAAGCATTTGATTAATGCCCTTTTTAATCAGTTCTTGAATTTGATGGATGACCCTCCCTTGGCAGGCTTGCTGTTGTGCCTAAATCTATTGCCTCACACTAAGACAAAAGTTGACAAGATCTGGGTTCTGGATTCAGACATAAAGCCAGACAAAGAGGATGTTTTAAAAGATTACCAGACAGCTGGAAGGAGTCAGGAACCTCAGGCAAGAACTCTCTCTGGAAAGGAAAGAACAGGTTAGTGACTGTTTGACTCTGCAGCATAGCAGAGACAAAATAACAGTTCACTAGCCTTCTCAGGCAGGTGTGGTGAGCTTGAAAAGCACAGACAGTGATGACATCATAAGTGGTAAGCAAGCTGCTGGAGAGCGAGGCCTTTAATCCTGAGAGCTGGTCTGGAACAGGTATAGGCTTAACTCGTGGATCCTGGGGTAAAGTGAGGGTCATGCACAGGAGGGCAGAGAGCAGAAGAAATATCCAAAGGGTGGTCCTGAGTGCGTGGTCCAGTGGGCAAAAACAAGGTTGAAGTCCAGAAGTCAGAAAATCAAACAGAACCAGGCGTTATCAGGTTTGGTGGGGGAACAGACCCAGGGCACAGGCAGGTTTCAAAAATATAACAAAAAGATTTATTTAAATAACAAAAAGAGGGCTGATGGCAGCAAACTTGCAAATTCTSAAGATCACAGGCACGAGGGAGACAAAGCTCAAGGAACAAAGCACAAAGAACAAAACAACAATGATCTGACAATAAGACTGACACAGGACAGGGTTTAAATACACTGACAACTAATTACTAAACAGAAAACACCTGAGGAGAAACACAAGGGTGACAATCAGACTGACAAGGAGCAGCTGGGCAAAGACACACTGGGGAACATAGACAACACTAGGAAAACCAAGGAAAATGAATACAGATTATGACAGGCGTGGGGCAGGCAGATCGGGTGAACCAGGAAACAAGTGTGGGGTCATAACTGTGAGATCAGGAATGGACTTGGAGAAAGCCCTCGCTGGACATACTGACAAAAAGTGTTTGTTAATCTGACAGAGACTTTCTTCTTCTTCTTTTGATTATTGGTGGATTGCAAACAACTTGCCGGTGCATACTGTCACCTACTGTACATGAGTGTGTAACATACTGTAGCCTCCACCCACTAAACTGCATACTAGGTCCCCTTTAAATAAGTAGGACCTGCCCTCAGCCTTGACATTATTGCATCATCTCTTCTGTTTCTTTCCCCAGTATTTGTTGTTATTACTGATTTTTTTGGGGTAACACTTTATAATAAATGCACCTTATTTAGCCTTAATTAATCATTAATAAAGGGTTACTTAACATTGAAAACGTCATTAATTAATTTTTTACACCATGTTGGACATTTATTATTGGTTAGAGAATGTTTGAATTGACTAGCTACTAACCCTGCAGCTGTTAAAAAATCAGCAAAGTTCTTTACCCTTTACCTGTTCAGATCTAACACCAGTTAATGTTTGAGTGAGCCATAAAAAGCCCTCTGGACACAGCTGTGGACTGATTAGCTTTTGTTTTAATCTGCCTCCAACAGACATCAGCTAAACAGTGCCCATACCCAGGAAACACATCAAGTAACAAACCTCTTCGCATCCTGACTCCACCTCATGACATATGTTAAAGGGGCAGGCTGTCTCTACACGGAGTCAAGATGTCAGACATTTTTCCTCACCCTAAAGTTTGATCTCAGTTCTTATATGTGTTGTTTTAAATCAGGCATGTATGTAATTAAAAGTCTCCTGAGTCTGTGAGACCCTGATCAAGAGTCCAACAACCCAGTCTGCACATAAAATCATCAATTCAATCAGAAATAACCACATTATAAAAACATTTTACTGTCTACCTAATAAAACACTATATAATATGTAGTGTCTTTATAAGTCAGTAGTAAACACCCCAATAAATTTCTTCAGGCTCATGAAGTAAAAATGTCAATATTTTGAATGCCATTATTTTGACATGCCACATCAGATATTGCTCAAAATTGTTGAGGAACATCTAGAGGAGTTCTAGAGTGAGCCTGAAGTAAGACCAGTCTCTGACAACTAGCTGTTTAGCTGCAATACAGAGAGGAACTTAGGGAACAATAATTGTAAAATGTCAGTTTTGTGAGTGCCATTATTTTGAAATGCCACAGCAGAAGTTGCTCGAAATTGTTGAGGAACATCTAGAGGACTTCTATAGTCAGCCTGAAGTGAGATCAGTCTCTGATAATTAGCCATTTAGCTGCAATAAAGATAGCAACTTAGGGGCACATGGAGTAACAATGTTAATATTTTGAATGCCATTATTTTGAAATGCCACATCAGTTATTGCTCAAAATTGTTGAAGAACATCTAGAGGACTTCTAGATTGACCCTGAAGTGAGACCAGTCTCTGACAACTGGCTGTTTAGCTGCAATAAAGACAGGAACATAGAAGATTAATATTTGTAAAATGTCCATATTGGGAGTTCTTTTATTTTGAAGTTCTACATCAGAAGTTGCTCAAAATTATTAAGAAACATCTGGGGGACTTATAGGTTCAGCCTGAAGTAAGACCAGTCTCTGGAAACTAGCTGTATAGCTGCAATAAATACAGGAACATAGAAGATTAACCTCTTAAGCCCCAAGGGGTTTTCTTGAAGTTATTTCTTAATATACTGTGCAATGTAATTGAGTATATCTCAGCATTTACAAAAGCTATTTAAATAATCTTGGTATAAAAATGAAGCTAACACTTGGGAGATTTAATCAGAAGTGTAAGTATTAAAACGGCTGCTGTGGTTTTAGAGATATTGTGGATGGAAAATAATATTTAAATTTTTTTCACTCTCACCTGAATAATTTTTGCATTAGACAGTATATAACCTATTTAAAACCATAATGAATCAGACTAAAAACTCTTGGAAACCATAAATCCACTTGTGGATGAAGCATTTCTGTGAGAACCATGCTTCGCTCCTGATTGGCTGGCAGCACTCATCACGCTTACCTGCTCTGGATCTGGCTCATCAACCGCAGGCTTCATGAGGTTGCCTGCTGGATCAGATCCTCATCCTCAGTCAATGTAAAGTACCTCATGAATGTTAAGATGTATTTAAATCAGTCAGCTGATCAATGCCAACAAAAGTGATTGGTTCAGACACGCTCCTTCGTGTGTCTGGAGGATAACAGGTGCTGACTGACAGCTGCTCACGTGAACAGAATGTCTGTAATTGACACAGATTTTCCCTCATTTTGCTTTAGAGTAATCTAATGATTTTTATTTTTTTTAAAAACTCAGCTTCAAAATAATTTTCTCCCAGAGCCTGCAGG
>NW_013952523.1:1477440-1481049 GCF_001266775.1 Austrofundulus limnaeus | reverse complement strand
CTGTAACAGGATCACAGATCATTTTCTTGAAAAAGAACAGAGGGTAGAATTTATAACCCACACATTTTACGATGTGGGCCGAAACTGAGCTTCCTCTTGTTGAAAGACCAGCATCCGCCACTGGTGTAAAGATGTTTAAAAAAAGAAAATAGGGGAGGTATATTTCGCAAAAATTCTCAGAGATGGGAATCTGCGGATTATGTTAAAACTGGGGAGCATAAAAATAAAGTAATGCATATTGAAAATATCTTTAAAAAGACAGTAAAAGASAAAAAAATCATTGGASAAAACAAAGTGACAAAGRGAGTGATCACAGGGATCCCAACAGACGAAGATTTGGAGAAACTTTAAAAGGTATCTGTAAAAGTTACTAAAATAACGAGACTGTTAAGAAACATTGATGGACAGAGAATGAACAGTAGGTCAATCATGTTGGAATTCAATGAATCTAAACTTCTGGATAAAGTAAAAGTAGGATATTTGAGTTTCCCGGTCAGGCCTTTCATCCCACCACCTATCAGATGCTATAAATATCAAMGATATGGTCATGTAGCTGCAGTGTGTAGAGGGCAACTAAGATGTCCAAAGTGTGGAGAAAATCATAAATACGAAGAATGTGGAGAAAATAAACAAGAAAAATGTTGTAACTTTGGAGGGCAGCACAGGGTGACATATGGTGGATGTGAAATACGAAAAAAGGCAACAGAAATACAAGTGAAAGCAACCAACAGCATTAGCTATGCTGAAGCACTTAAAAAAGTTGAAGGACAGAAGAAAGTAAGAGTAGAAGCTGTCAGAATTCAACAAACCATAACACCAAGCCAAAACCAGAAAAAACAAACAAATACAGAAGTCACAGCAGAGAAAATCGTATTATTCATTGCATATGTAATCAACTGCACAGACCAAATAAAACAGAAAACAGAAAAAAATAAAATCATTGTGAAAGGAGCAGAAAAATGTTTTTGGGATAAAGGATGTAACATGGGAACACAAAACACTTGGGGGAGATGGGAAACCTGCAACACCAGGGGACAGGACCGTATGATTATTTTACAGTGGAATGCCGGGAGTCTCATAGCAAATGGACAGGAGTTTAAAGGATTCATTAAAAACAGTAAAAATAAACCAGACATCATCTGCATCCAGGAAACATGGTTAAAACCAAATCTAGATTTTGTCATTAAAGGATATACCAACATAAAGAAAGATCGAGATGAGGGTATGGGAGGTGGGGGTGTTACTTTCATAAAAGAAGGAATAAACTATAGATTATTGGATAAAGGATTAAATTTGGAATTTATAATCATTGAAACCTGGACAAGAAATGAAAGTATAAAAATAATAAATTATTACAACCCAGGGAATAAATTGTCAACAGAAACACTAGATAACATTACTGGGAAGTTAGATGGGAAAATAATATGGTGTGGTGATTTTAACAGACACAATACAATGCGGGGTAATAAAAATGATCACACTGGTTCGGTAATTGAGGAAATTATGGATAATAGAAATCTGGTGTGTTTAAACCATGGTAGCAGTACAAGAATAAACATAGCAGGAACAGAATCAGCAATAGACCTTACAATAGTTTCAGACTCTCTGGCAGGAATCAGTTCATGGCAAGTTCTCAAAGAAACAACGATAGGTAGTGACCACCATCCCATAATAACTAAACTGGAGTTAGAAGCACAGAAGTAGGACACAAGGGGAGCACATAAATGGAATTTCAGCCATGCTGATTGGGCAACATTCATGGGTACAAGTGACAGAGAAATGGCAAAAAATAGATTTAAAAGTAGATATTGATGAACCAAACATGTTAATATGTTCAGCTATAGAAGCAGCAAATACGTCAATTAAGAAGAAAGGAGGAAATAAAGAGAAAAAATAGTTCCACAGTGGACAAAAGCAATTAAATCAAGAAATAAAGCTTTTAAAATGTTAAAAAGGAACCACAGCACTCAAAATCTCATGGAATATAAAAAAACTGCAAAGTGTTGTAAGAACTATAAAAACTACAAAAAGAGGTTATTGGAGAGGATTTTGTATTTCAGTGGGAATAGAAACAGAAATAAGCAGTGTGGTCAATGATCAAGAGAATGAATGGAATAAAACAAGAATATGGTTATCCAGTTCTACAAGATGGAGAAATAATAGCGATTGAAAATAAGGATTAAGCAGAAATAATAGCAGAAGAAGAAGAAGAAGAAGAAGAAGAAGAAGAAGAAGAAGAAGAAGAAGAAGAAGAAGAAGAAGAAGAAGAAGAAGAAGATTTTTTTTTGATTTTTAACAAAACNTGTCTTAAAACTTCCATTTAACATAATGAAGTGTCGCAAAATTGCTATTTCTGTTTTGTCAAACTGAATTACCAGTTCCCTTTTGGGTGATACTGGAGCTGTTTCAAGTTCAGTTTTATTCAGAGAAATTATCTGGTTATGTTCAGATGGAATTATGACTAAATGATGCCTGGAGTTCATGAAATTCTGTTCTGTATTTTAGGTGAGAATCTGAGGTCATTTTAATTCACCTTGAGGATGAACATGAACAAGGACCTTTTTATTATTTTAAATTAGATCAGATGATGGTATTTCAAGAGCAAAAGAAGCAATTTGATAGGGCTAAATCAGACATTTTATAGAGCACAAAATCACTGCTGGAAATATTATTTCTATAATAGGTTGTTATTTTGCCACAGTTCTGAGCAAATTGGAATAAAACTTTGTCATTTTATGTTTCTGTAAACCAAATATATGTGCTGCCATGATTTTTGTAAAACAAAAACGTTGATGATCACAGTATGAAATGACATTTTGCCAGAACCATTTCCATTTGCTGATGGCTATGATTTAAGTAAAATATCCAGAACCTGTTTTTACTGCATGTTTACCAGTCATGGTCTCTCAATGGACTCAAGCTACAGTGTCAGAATGAAATGAAGGAAAATGTAATAAGCATCATGATTATAAACTTATGCCTTCACAATAGTCAAATTATTCATCGACACTGTACTTCACCAGCTGTTCAATCTTCCTGCATGCTGATTATTAAGGACAGTGTTGGACCTTTTCTCAGAAACATTCAACATGAATGTAACAAAATCAAAATTCAGAAACACAAAATATAATTTTATTTTGTGACATTTTTACTGCATTTAATGATTATCTTTCAAAACCAAAAGAAAAGCATGTGAACATTGTACACAGGGCTGAGTGGTGAGACACAATTTGTTGTTAATAGAACAAAGGTTTGTTCAGCACTCAGACATGCATAACTGGCTGATCCAACTGTTATAGTACACTGCCAACGACTCAAGCCATTGCCAAAAACTGCTCCAACACAATATTTACAATTCATTGTGACTCTAATCAGTTTGACTGGGCGCATTAAAAGTCAATAAAATGCAACAATGAATGATTTTATGTCAACTACAAAGGCCATTTATTCTAATAAAAAAGGACGTCTCACAAACAAGCCTTGTTAAAATTACATTAGACTTTCATATAACCTGACTTAATTAAGAATCAATACACAAAAAGGAAACCTAAAGCAACACACACACACACACACACACACACACACACACACACACACACACACACACAC
>NW_013952523.1:1471966-1475580 GCF_001266775.1 Austrofundulus limnaeus | reverse complement strand
CGCTTGAGGCGCCGCAGAACTTCCCGACGTTGCTTGAAGCGCCTCCACCATAGACTTTGYATGTAAACCTGCTGCTCCTGACGCTGAAATCGCGTTTGGTGTGAACGCACCATTAATGTTTTGTTTGTTTATTAATAAAAAAATTTACGTTGAGACCTGTGTAACATTTGTTATTGTTATCATTGTTAATGGAGGAAGAAAAGTTAGTATCGGCTTCAAGAATCGGCCCAAAAATATCGGCTGCTCGTATCGGCGTATCGGTTAGACTGATTTTTAAAAAATCGGTATCGGTATCGGCCTTCAAAAACCTGTATCGGTCGATCTCTAGTCCCCATAAGGACTTCTGTTTTTGACAAGATAGATGTGTATGTCAGAAACGGGCCTAAAAAGGTAACAAATACAAGTACACACACAAAAAAACTATCAGCAGCAGATGTGTTAAATACTCTTAGTAACTCAGCAAAGAACAACTAACTGCATTTTATATTTTATAAATAATAAATTATAAGTTGTTTTTTAGCTGATCTTATTATTCCCTCATTGACAGAATTGAACAATTACGGTAGGCATCTTGAAGAAATATTCTGATTCAGACATAATTAGGTTCACATGCAGACCATCCATCCATCCATCCATCCATCCATCCATCCATCCATTTCCTTAACAAGTTGGCACATCCACAACAGTAACCAGAAAAATATATAAAAGTGAAGCAGTAGTGTTGTTATTGAGACTACAGCAGGAATATTCAACTTCATTTGCAAGTGGGTCATATATAAAAACTGTTGAGGGTTTGATGGCCACAAGTAATAATCATCAGCCCTTACTGGTAGGAACTGAACACTTGTGTTTGTGCATATGTCTGGATGTGTGTGTGTGCGCGCGCTGTTTTCAAAATCTTTCATAAACCACTCAAAAAACTTTATTGGAAGAGTGCAGAAAATAATAACTGGATATCCATCAACAACTGATTAACTTTGACAGTCAATCCAATTCAAAATAGACTGTCACAGCTAACGGACTCTGAAAAGCACAGTAATGCCTCAGTCCACTACACATATTCTGAGGGCTAACAGATTGTGAAGTCATATACAGTATGTCTGTCTGTTAGCAAAATAGCTCATGAACCACTGAATGGGTTATGTAAAAATTTCAGGATATAATCAAAAATGTTCCTTTGTAATTAATTAACTTTGGAATCCAACTCAGTTCAAGAATGTCAGTAAAGCCAAATTAAGAAAACAAAAAAAATGCTCATATTTCAGTCACTTTAGCAGATACTGAGCTAAAATTTGTTGTTATAATAGCTAAGGATCAATTACAATTTCTTGTGATATCATATGAGATTGTGCATAATGTTTTCAAGGTTTGACCTTCAACTTTATCATTTCTTAACACAACATCTAATTGTTGTTTGCAAATTGAACATCTTGTTTCTAAATCATCCAATTTCTAAATCTGCTTTCTATCTTTGAAAGAAACATTTTGACGTGAGCAGTTAAAACCTGTTTTAATGTTGTCTTCTGTCTTCCCTGTAGCCTTACTGCTTTCTGCACAGGTCAGATGGATGGGTCACTCAGTGAACTGGTTACTGGTGTGTATGTTTACCCACTCTACCCCTCTTCATTGTCGTTTTTCTTTTGTTTGTTTGTTTGTTTGTTTGTTTGTTTGTTTTTATTAGACTATCTGTTTCACAAATGCAGACTTTTACTAGCTTGTTATAGTGCTCAAGTATGAAAAGAGCTACTATATGTATAGTATTGTATTTTAATTTTACCAATGAGTTTGGGATTCTGGCAGCTTTGTGGGGGGCCAAAGGAATTTCCAAACGGGCCATACCTGCTGCTAGATAAAATTTGAAATTCTACTTAAGACACATATTTTTACTTTGGCTTTAATTTAAGTAAAGTATAGGATTTTATCAGGCAGTTATTAGAAAGTTTATCCATCAGTCAAAAATGATTAAAAGCCTGTTGTTACGTTATTATTTATTTATTATTAATTATTATGTTATTGTGGCTCGGTCAAAACATCCCTAACCAGCCTGTTAAAAATATTGATTTGTAGCAATCTTTTTACAGGCTGTTTAGGGATGTTTTAACTGAGCCATGTTGTTACACATCCCTTCACATGTACAACGTTCGAATTTCGTGCAGCTAGCACTTTCCTTTCTCAAGTTATGTGTTATGCCCTTCAATTATGTTAAGAGTAATAAGGCTTTTATTTTGAAGGTCAAGGTAGGACTTGGACAGGAAGTCAACTGTTTTGTTAGGTTCCATTTTGTTTTDWACTGTCACAYGTGAGGAGGTGAATCDGTTGCAATCAGCCTTTTGTTTACGCCATCGACATCACCGTCTGTAAGTTTTCATTTAATATTTAAGAGTAGATTTTATTTAGTGTCTTATTTGTTAAGAATGTGTATTTCATTTGAACACTTTTGTACTCATAGTAAATGCAGCTGTTTTGTTTATGTTACAGTTTACTCCATGTTGTATGAGTGCTTGGGTCACCAGAAAAAAGCAGAAGAAACCTGTATCCTGATTCAAGTGTTCATTTAAATGGAGTTAAGCTTACTGCTGAATTGCGTTGTTAAACACACAAGGAGAGCAGAATAGTAAAAGACGGTGCACAGTTGGCTGAACAGCATTAAAGCAGCTACATTAACAGATATGGAGGAAGCACACCTCGAAGGAGCAAGACCAAAAGACATGAAGTCTTTTAAAGATGGAGCGTCAGTTAAAAGCAGTAAAAGTTCTGGTTCCAGTTCAAAACGCTCAAGCACGTCATCAGTTGGTGCAGCAGCGGCACGCGCTAGGGCCAAAGCCGAAGCAGCTCGTGCACGTGTTTCATTCGTCCAGAGAGAGATCAGCATTAAAGTTGACAAAGCTAGACTAGAAGCTAGTCTCGAAGCTCTTAATCTTGAAAAAGAAGCTGCAGCTGCTGTTGCTCAAGCCGAAGTTTTGGAAGCGGCAGCAGATTTAGAGAACGAAGAACACCGTAGTTGGAAAAGTCTTCCCAACRCGGTCCGGACACATGAACGTGTAAGTGACTACATCAAAGATCGATTTATGCAGCTTAACCAACACAGCGAATCTGTCAATATGTCGCTGATATCAGAGTATCCCATTGAAAATAACCCTCAACTACCAACCAAGGACATCAATAAAGAGGAGTATATTGTGAAAGAATGCTGGCCTCCACCATTTCAACCACAATGAAGTTCTGAAGCTTCTAATCGATCTCGGACTGCTCACATTAGGACTACACCGGCTCAGCTAGCCGGAGAAAAGGACTTCCCAGTTCAAAGTGAGATAGAGTTACAAGAACCAATGTCCAATATACTTCGGCCAAATACCAAGTTGGCTTTTCCACAGTACTCTGACACTYCTCACACAAACCCGCCAGAGTCTTCAGCAATGATGAACATGGCAAAGTACTTGGCACGCAAAGAGCTTGTGAGCACTGGCTTAACACACTTTGATGATCGTCCAGAGTCCTATAGAGCATGGAAATCTGCTTTCTCAAACACCATTAAAGATTTGGATCTCACTGCCAGTGAACAGTTGGATTTAATCTCAAAATGGCTTGGTAAGGAGTCTTCTGCATATGTCAGA
>NW_013952523.1:1457868-1471936 GCF_001266775.1 Austrofundulus limnaeus | reverse complement strand
TTAAGAATGTGTATTTCATTTGAACACTTTTGTACTCATAGTAAATGCAGCTGTTTTGTTTATGTTACAGTTTACTCCATGTTGTATGAGTGCTTGGGTCACCAGAATAAAGCAGAAGAAACCTGTATCCTGATTCAAGTGTTCATTTAAATGGAGTTAAGCTTACTGCTGAATTGCGTTGTTAAACACACAAGGAGAGCAGAATATTATGACTAAAATTAATCTTAGAAAAACATGATGCTTCCTGCCCGACTCGACCAAGCTCCCCGCTGCCTCCAGCCTCTTGAAACCCCACAGACAATCTGATCAATCACGTCTCTTGGGTCATCTTCGCCCACACCAAGACCTCCACCAATCACGAGTAGGGCTGTCTCCACCCACAGGACAAAGTGTTCTGCAGAGACCCCTATTTGGACTGGTCTGTCTGCAGTCTAGACCTGTCTCCCACTGAAACTGTGCCGAGCATTAAGAAGCACAAATTATAACAATGGAGACTGTGGACTGCTAAGCAACTGAAGCTGTTCATCAAGCAATGAGAAATAATTCCACCTACAAAGCTTCAACTATTAGTGTCCTAAGTTCCCAAATGCTTATTGAGTGTTGATAAAAGGAAAGGTGATGCAACACAGTGGTAGACATGACCCAGTCCCAGCTTCTTCTTTTTTTCTTTTCTTTTTTTTTTTTGGAATTTGCTGCAAGAATTAAATTTAAAAAGAATTAAAAATAATTATAATAATAAAATAATAATAGTTTACCAATTTGAACATTAAATATATTCTCTTTGTAGTGCATTTTATTTAACAGAGGTTGAAAAAAATTGCAAATCATCCTACTCTGTTTTTTATTTACATTTTACACAAAGTTTCAACTTCATTAGAATAGGTGTAAATAAATGTGGTGTACTGTATAATTTTCTTGCTGGATTTTTCTCCAGATTACTAAAAGCCGATAGATAGATAGATGATACAGAGATGAGAGTTGGAAGGAGAGATCATATTTCTCCAGTTTTAGCTTCTCTCCACTGGCTCCCTGTCAAATTCAGAATATAATTTTAAAATTTACTTCTAACAAAGAAAGCTCTCAACAACCAAGCTCCATCTTAAACTAAAGATCTTATTGTTCCATATTTTCACTTCACTCTCAGACTGCAGGTTTACTTGTGGTTCCTCGAGTCTCTAAACGTAGAATGGGAGGCAGAGCTTTCAGTTATCAAGCTCCTCTCTTGTGGAACAAACTTCCGGTTTCTTTCCATGAGGCTGACACTCTGTCTAAATTTCAGGCTGTGTAAAGTGAATCAACATAATCTGCTGGCTTCCTAAGATGTATTGTATGTTGAACAGTGCCCTGAGATGACATTTGTTGTGACTTAGTACTATATAAATAAATTTGAATGAATTTAAGTGAATACTTTGTGAATGAAAAAAATAAAAACAGTATGCTGAAAGTGCTCAAAAAAGTGTAGACTAAAAGTATCAAAATGAATTGTGGGTTATAAAGTTAAAAAAGAAAAAAATAACTAAATGAAGATGAAGTAGTAATAAATTCGGAAAGCGACTGAGGGGGTTGGATGATGCAATAAAGCTAGAAAGAGAGAACTAGATGGATTACAGTCTAATCTAAGCTTCTCTCATGCTTTTATTACATTAGAGAGTGAGAAACATGATGCCCCTGACTGACCTTCTGTAACTCCATTTCATTTCACTTGATCAAACTAAATGATTTGATGTGACCTATTCTGCCTCAGAGAGGAAATATGCAGTGAGAGCCACAGTTGCAATCCCATCATCATCCAGTGTTATACATCCATTTGTTGTCATTTCTCCTTTTGCTGGGCAAGTATAATTAAGCTAACCTCACTTCTGAAATGCAATGTTATACTTAAATGTTCTTAGAAAAGTTTTACCCACGTTTCCTTTTCACTTACAGTCATAATGTACTTCCAGTAAAGGCTGATGTTCCAATAATGCTCACAGTCTGAATAAGAAAGTATTAAATGGTTATTCCTGAACACTAACAGTTGTAGCTTTGACAGCAACAGAGCAGGTTTTCACTGCAAACTATAAGCGAACGTATAAAACAAGAACATAAAACATAACCTATTCAGACAACACAGTTTATTTGTCTTTTCTTTCGCAACTACACAACCTGACAGAGAGAAAATATTGCATTTTGCTTCTTGTTTCAAACACTCCCCCTGTTGCCACAGCGCATTGTGAAGAATTGAAGATAAATGATGTTTCTTGAAACATGTATCTCCGATGTGGGTTTACAGCTCAACAAACTCACATTGACAAGACCTAAAGGGTTTTTTTTCCTCCAGGAAACTCTCTTGAGCTGATCCACACAGTCTTTATAAGATCACCTGTCAGCCAATCAATTTGTTCGCAATTAGCATCACTCTAATTAGAAACCATTGTTCGGAGCAGCAGCTGAGGCAGTTCTTCCATCAATATGAAATTAAACAGCAGCCACTTACTGTGGGATTAAAATCACGAGTTTATTTGTACTGAAATCAATTCATTTGCGTCGCTCGCTGCAATCATGCCATCAGGCTGCTGGTGAGAGTCCCCGAGGAGTGTTTGGTGGCAGAACTCAGCATTTATGAACGAGTCTGTGGATACCAAGAAGGAAAAACAGAAAGCTCAAAGTGCGACCTGGGGAGCAGTTTCTTTCCTGGAAAAGTCACTTACCACAAATCAAATTGAGTAAATGAAAGGAGCAGAGCAAATCTAATAGAATATCTTTACCACCTGGACAATATCCAGCAGTTAATAAAACATCCTGTTCTTAGATCCGCAGTTTCACATCCTGTCTTGTACGGTGCTGGCACTGGCAGAGAGGCTCTTCAAATTAGATAGATGTCATCACTGCAAATGGATCAATACAAACGTATGCCAAGGCAAGATAAGAATTTCTGTTCCTGTCTCCAGCTTTGAAACCTCCTCTCATTATGTCTCTCTCACGCCCACATATTGTGAAACGCACTGTACTTTTTGTGAACAAGCGCGCAAACATTTGTTCCAACACAAGCCCATTAGTTTCATACCTGGGAGTAATGTAGAGCCAACGCTTACGTGAAAGACTTTTTACAGGCGTTTCTATAATGAATGTCAGCTTTAGGGTGAAAGCTGCGAAATTACTGTGAAACAACATTGGAGGTGTGAACATGAAGGAATCCCAGCTGTACAAAACTCCACAAAAAAGAACATCAAAATCAGGTGACTGTGAGGGTTTACCTGTGAACATATTGTAATTAATTCATAGCACAACTTTACGTTTGTCATAAACTCACGTTTGGCTAAAATCTACTGAGCCGTGCTTTTATGAAAAGCTACAGTCATTACTGAACTGCTGCACTTTATTTGTGCTTTATTGCTCCCAGTGTAAGGCAGCTATGGCAAAATGAAAAAAAGTTTTTAAATAATAGCTTGTGTTGAGGTACTAAGCATAAAGCTTTAGTCACGTACGAAACAAAAGGTTAGTTCTGGGTCACCAATCAGAAAAGAAGTTACCAAAAATCAAAGCTGAATCCAAGATAATGTTCAGGCTTCAGAAACTGGTAAATGTATGGCAGGTCAGAGTTAACATGATATTTTTGAGTTGGACGATGTTTATTACTGAAGGAAAACACCAAACAAGCATAATGTTAAAATTCAGGTATTGTTTTAATTTCACTTGACGGCATCGATGATAGGGCACAATGATGAAACATTTATTCCAGCACAGCTAAAAAATGTGGTTACTGTAAAATTGCCTCACAGTCAACCCAACAATCACAGTAAGCTGATATTGACAAGAAAAAAAATAGCACCAGTTGATGATTACTGTCTAAGAAAAAGCTGCCCTCAGCATATGTATACACACATGTATGTATGTATGTATGTATGCATGTATGTATGTGTGTGTGTGTGTGTGTGTGTGTGTGTGTGTGTGTGTGCATGAATAAATTATAAATTAGTAAATTAAATTAAATACTGTATGTGGCATTAGTTTATACATAGCTATTTCACTGTATAAATGTGTTTGCTAANGTGTGTGTGTGTGTGTGTGTGTGTGTGTGTGTATGTGCATGTGTGTGTGTGTGTGTGTATGTATGTATGTAAAGGCCTAGCACAGTGGTTCCCAGCCCTGGTCATCAAGGCCCACGATCCTGCATGGTTTAGATGTTTCCCTGTTTTGACACACCTCATTTGAATGAATGAGTGATTATAAGGCTTCTGAAGAATATGAAGACCTGCTAAATAACTAAAACATGCCTGGCAGTGGGCCTCGAGGACCAGGGTTGGGAACCACTGGACTAGCATACACTGACTAAGACCAGATAGCTGCAGTGGCCATCTCAAATTACTGAAATACCCTGAATATTTTCAAGGGGGTTCATTTTTTTAGCAGTACAAGAACGATTTTGCTTACAGATATACAGTATATACACTTATGTCAACATATATACACTTATACATTATATATACACTACGCATGCAGAAAGGGGCAAAACCTTTCTTACTTCTTTCCCTTCAGCAATGGGTGAAAAACGGGTCAGCAAAAACTGATCCAAAAAACAGAACAGATTTGTCCATACTGGTTCAACAGTCATGAACAAAAAAAGTTCAACACCCTGAAGGAATACTCTGAATTAGACATTGCATGGTGCAAAAGCAGAGCAGTGCTATGAATGCCAATGACTTCCTTTGCAAGGAGGTGGCATGTCTAGAATGGGCAACAAAGGCAATAGTTGGTTGTACCATGAATGTTACAAGGCAGTATTTGAAAGTCAGAGTATCTGAAAGTCAGCCAATTCAGTGAATAAAGGTCAAGAGACACAGGGGATGTCTCATAAAGACGTTGAAACAGCATTACCAACAGTTAACTGGGTGGTTGTATTGTGGGACTGATGTCACAGTGGCCCAATGTTGAAAGCAATGGCTACTTGAGGGCACACGCATCATTAAGTTTCTAGTTACCCAAAGCAGACCAAATCATCATATTGTGATTCAAATATTGCAGAACCCCATGACATAACTGCACCTGTTACCAAGACACACATTAGACTTGTAATGACACCTTGTGTCATTCAGCACTGTGTCACTATGACTGGCATCTGCCAGATTGCAGGTTCGCCATCCAATACATGGGCTAGTATTTACACCAGAGCAAAGGTTGTATTCAGAAAAGTGCAAATCTAGAAGTCATAAAGTGATGACAAGTGGTATGGGTTCATGTTTAGTCTACTTTTTTACATGGCCACAAATGATGATTGTGTGAATGTATGGTTGTTCTGGGTAAAGAAGATCAAACTTTACAATGTTGGGGAGACACAGCAGTGTTACTCTTGGCATCATGATGACAGAGGCCAGAGGATATGAGTTTAGTCTAGTTCTGGTAGTGATTTGGGGTAATCTGATAGCACAGAGTTAAATCAGTGACATCTGCATGTCTTACCCCTGTTGTGACACCACTAATATGGCACTTGTGTCCATAAACTAACTGTAAGGTTGAAGTTCTCCCATAGTTAATACAGTAGTTCCTAAATTGGGCGGCTATGGCGAAGTGGTGAGAGGGGTTGTCCTGCAACCAGTGGGTTGACAGTGGGTTGACGGTTCAATCCCTGTTCTAGCTGTCTAAGTCTTTATGTCATTGGGCAAGACACTTCACCCACCTTGCCTGTTAGTGGTGGTCAGAGGGTCTGGTGGTGCCGGTGCATGGCAGCCTCGCCTCTGTTAGTGTTCCCCAGGCAATGTAGCTTGCCAACATCAATGTGTAAATGTGTGTATGAATGGGTGAATGATGGAAGTGGAAAACACTTTGGATTCCATAGGGACTTGATAAGCGCTGTATAAGTTCAATCCATTTACCAAATCACGCCAAAAAAACAAACAAACATGTGAGATCAGCTCAAATATCAACTATGACCCAGATCTAGTCAGTTGGATCTAGAAGTAAAGTTACAACAGCTTTGGGACAATTTGCTGCAAAAGAGAATGCACTGAAATGACTATATAACTGTTTTGCTCTAAATCACTGTAGGTATTCAGGTCTGAGATAATGACCCCACTGACCTGGGACCAGCAGTGTGCTTGTGCTGTCAACTCTGTTATCTTCTTGATCTGATACTGTAGTCATTGCACTGTCACATGACTCTCAACATATGCAGTTTTAATTTATTTTCCCTTTTGTGAGTCCATTTCTCTTTTTTTCAGTGTATTGCAGTAGTCTAAGTAATGAAAAATCCTATGTGCAAGCAATTGCAAATATGGTACTTTTTATTGACTCACTACAAGTAATAAGAGGTGAGTTTCTCTTCATCTGCAGAGCACTTTATAGTGCTTTTAGAAAATGTATTTAATATAAATGCACAGAAACTGTTTTACAACTAAAGACAGCATACATCTTGCTTCTTCTTTATAAATGTCTACCTGCATCACCTCTATTTGTCAGAACAAGGGGGCCAATCAAATGTCTTACACCAAACAATTCATGACTGATGGTTGCAACAGACAATACAATTCAAAAACTTGAACTGAAGACATAATCAGTCAAGTCAAAAACCAACCAGGGACACATACTGGATGCAGACTGGTAAATAATTCTAATTTCAATATATTGCAACATACTCAAAGTCTAAATCAGCTCCATTACAGACTGATAAAAACAAACTCCACAACCAAGAAACTACAGATTTCTCATAGAAATACCCAGCTTAGCATGGTATTGATCAGCCGCTCAGATACTGTTACTGCTCATTAAACAAAGCAATTAACACTGTTACCCATGCTAAATTTCAAGGCAATTAGCAGATCTTATCAAATGTGAGATAAAAAGTTGGCTCATCTCATTTCCCTTGTTTATTTCACTCCCAAGGCAGCACATCTCCACATGAAGAAGCCGTTACAACTGCATGGCCAGTGTGAAATTAGAATTTAAATTATGTAAATGTGAGCTCACATATTTCCCACCTTGACTCCAAACATGTTTAAAATAGGCAGAGGTGTTATCAGGGAGGTAACAGGAAACACCTGTGTGAAAATATGTGTGAAGATTTTGAGATGTTAAACAGCAGCATCTTGAATGGATCCTGCTTTTGCTTAACTTTGTTCCAGACAACAATAGTTTTAGAAGTCCTAGGGTTTGTCTATTTATTGCTGAATAAAATATTTTAGCAGCTTAACAGTGTATGATTCTCACGCTATGTTCACACTGCAGGCAAGTGCAACCCAAATCCAATTTATTTGCCCAATTTTTTCATGCAGTCTTGATGTGACAAATTAGGTTTTTTTCTAAACCTGACCCAGGTCTTTCAGTGTGTGGTACTAAATTGGACAGATATCTGATGTTTTTCAAAATAACATCAATCTGAATGTTGCACGTTATCTGACTTTTGCTTTAGTGAGATGGGAGTATACAGATCAATCCAAGTAGAATATTGATAACAACCTCGTACAGTTTAAATCTTGGAGCTCTGTTTTTCATGATTCACATTCAGTGGAGGACAGATCTGGGCAGTTGTCAAAGTAAAGCACACAGACCTTGTATCTGACTGATCACATCACACTAGAGTTCTGAGATTAAAGACTGGACTTTGAGTCACCAACACACTGGGCCTTACCCTCAGAGCAGGAAACTAAGACCTCCCATTTAAGGATGGAGAGGCAGTCAGGGATAGGTGGCATGTTTTCTGAGTAACCAGACAGGGGACTGGTGTAGGCAGGCATCACACAGAAGACTGAGAGATAAGTTGCCCAGGCAATACGAAGGGACCCATTTGGCATGAACCCCCCAAGAGAAAGACACACAGGAAGCCCAAGACCATGCCAAAGTCCTTGTTAATACACATGTCTTCTCTTATAGAGCCAAAATTTGTCATCTTCTTGGCTCACCACCAGGGCTCTATCACATCCAAGCTGAAGACATCATCTTAACATTTAGTTGGGAATAGAGATGCACTGCCCTGGGTCTTTTTGTATTTCTTTGTTTTACAGTTGGTATGGTGTAAAAACAAATATTAATGCAACTACACCTTCTTTTTTTATTTTATTCTACTTTTTCTCTGAGTTACAACAACACCTAATTTCCCTCTGAGATCAATAAAGTATTTTTCAACTGAATTGAATTTGAATTGAATTAAATCAAATTAAATTGAATTGAATTTTACCTCAACAACACAATACCCATGTCCTAAAAACAATGTGAAAAATGTATTAATTTAAGCACCTGGGGCCTCATGTACAAAGACTTGCGTGGATTTCTTATGCTACGTTCACACCGAACGGGTTTTAAGCGTCCAAAAAAGCACAAAACGCCTCTCGTTGGACGGACTATGTTCAGACCGAAGAACGCACTAGTGTTCAGACCGAAGAACGCACTAGTGTTCAGACCGAAGAACGCACTAGTGTTCAGACCGAAGAACGCACTAGTGTTCAGACCAGAACAAGCAGAAGCAGCAGCAGTGGCTGCAGCGGGGTGTGGGAGGAGCGTGTCCTCGGCGGGTGAATAAAGATAAAATGAAAGAAAATGGCTTTGATTTATTTACTAAAAAGTAAGCGAACGTTGCACACAGCAGATAATTAACTCACCAGATGATTTAGAGGTGATTTGTTCGGTTAGTTTCGTCACTCCAGAAGCTGCCAGCTCACGGACTTTTTATTTTGTCCCGAGCAGCTGATCCACATCGGTGCTGATATATCCTGCCAGAAAATCCAACTGCACACGGTCGATTTCAGGTAAAGACCTCCAGTCCGTCTGTTTCGGTTTTCAGTGGGAGACGCGTCGAGCGGCGAAAAGTTCAGATATTTGAACTCTGGCGGAGGCTGCTTCCGCAGCACCGCATGCGCTGAAAACGCTCTTCGCCTCTTCCGCCTTCCTTGCGCAACGCCCAAAACGTACGTAACATGATACACGACCCGTAGAGGCACGTCCTCCATTGACTTTGCATGTAAATCGGCCGCTCCTGCCGCTCAAAATGCGTTCGGTGTGAACGTACCATTACTGAAACGTGGCATACGGTCAAATCCAGTAAACGGCGAATGCACAAAAAAATCCTGATGTATCAAACTGTGCGTACGCCTGAATCCACGCACATTGCTTTCGTACATCACAATTAACGTGGAACTGAGCGCAGGTAAGAACCTCCCCTGACACACCTTTATTAGCATATCTTAAACAGATGCTAATTACTTCCTGCATGTGTGAAGGACATGTTTGTTTGATCTCTGCACGATCAGAAATGATTTCTAGAGTCAGGAAAAATAATGAATTTAATATAATGTGTGAGAAAAAAATCCTAACTAAGAATGAGAGTAAACTATATTTATGACGCGAAGAACGAGTGATTAAGTGTCGGTGTGTGCGCGCGCGCGTGAAGCTGCTGAGGTGTGCAACTGGCGCATGCATCCACTCTGAGCCTGGAAATATTAATAACATATTAATAATAACTGTAAACACAGAGGAACTTAGATGTTTGGTAGAACTTAGATCTTTGTTTATTTCATAGCTGATATGAAGAACGAGTCTCTGCACCTCAGTGGAGAGTTTTCATGACGTCACATGATCCTAAGTGTCGCCAATGGAACCAAAACCACAGAAACATGCGTATGCCCGCCCTGGAGTTGGCGTGGGGATGCACACATTTCCACATTCATTTCAGTTTTGATACAACCAGAGTTTTGCGTGGAAAATGGTCTACGCAAGGTTTTTGTGCGTACGCACCGTTGATACATGAGGCTCCTGATTACTGTCTTTCTGTCCATCTGAGGTGAACCATGAAATTCACCAGCATTTATTTATAGAAATGATCCAGGGTCTGTCCTGTATGATACTTTTGGTACCATTCTGGATGGATCAGTGGTTTGTTTTAAGTAAAAATGTCAAAGTCGTGCAGAACTGCCTGAATGTTTGAAGGTCACACAAATCCAACAGTGGTTTGAGAGCTTGGCCTTTACGTGATTCGAATATCCCCACACTGTGACTCTGTTTAATGAAATATCAGACTAATAATATTTCATTCGTTATCAACATTTATTAAACCAGGTTCGTAAAGGGTCAGCACTTTGAGTGGAAAAAATGAGGACGACACAAGAATTCACACACAATGACTGAAGCTGCTAGAAATCTATAGTGTCAATTTATTATTTCCCCAGAGCAAACAGCCAGATAGCACATTCAATGCTTAAGCACAAAGGTTGATGCAAAATAAAAACAGAAACACAAAGTTCTCACCTGAATGACACAAGATTAGAGAGCCCGATAATCTCAAGGTTCGAACACAGGCATCAACCGGATGACCGCGTGTCTGGATTCACTGACCGTCGGTCGGACTCTCTCTTCTGGGTGGATCTGGCTCCCCCTTTATCCCCTCAAACTTCATGATTGTGTATGTACGTGCGGACCTGGCCAGTGTCCGCACATACACCCACTGACTTCATGAGGAGACAATCTGGACGAGTCAGACCCAGCCAGATACACGTGAAATACAGCTTCAATTTGGCTTTACTTCTTCAAAGCATGTCAAAATAATGTATATTAAGCAATAACAAGGACCAGGTGAAACAACTCCAAATTTGGCTCAGGGAGCCATGTCAGGATGAGAAACACTTGTTTAAACTCTTAATACTGCATTAGTCAAAGAACATAGAAACAGAAATCCTTGTATGGTTCATATACTGAAAAGTAAATGTACATTAATCAAATAACATTTTTATTCTTATATCAGACTCTTTACCCAAAATTGAAGCCTTGTAGATATTAGAAAACTAGAGTTTCTAGTAATATGGAATAGAGAATTCTTGAAAAATCTGTATAGCCTCCTTTAAAAAAATAATTAAATTGATAGCAATAAGTCTGCTGTCACATGATGTATCCAATTTGTGATGTTTTGACGTAAAAGGCTTGTTGTTGAAGGTAAAACAACAAGCATAGCCAGCCTATTGTATTTCATTCATTCTAGATATGAAGATGTGGGTATTGGGAAGAAAACACCTGCCACTGGTTGAATTAAGAATGGTGAGAACCTAACTTAGAAAGCTCAATGCAGAGAACAAAGTTACTCTAAATTGTGAAAAGTTATGAATCAAATATTTTACATTAGTTTATTTTATTTGGTTTTTAGTTCTTCCTGTCTTAGATTTCGTTTCCTGTTGCAATCCTTGGCGTTACATCACAAATAGATTGAATAATCCCTCTGCTGTCAGAGAATTTAATGCTTGTTTTACAGTAAACTCTAATCTGCTTTTCAGATTATAAGTGGAATGCACAAATGAAACTCTACACTATGAGTGTGTGTTTTGCAGGATTTAGATTCCATGTGAGTTCTAGTGCAAAAACTGGAATCCTTTTTGACCTCTCTACAGACTTACTTTCAGATGATGTTTTGATTTTGTGATTGACATTTCAACTTACAGCTCGGGTATCTGGAGAATAGAACTTCAGATCCACTGCTGAGAGACTTCGGTGTGAAATCCTTTTGCAAAATGTACTTTGTTTCAGAAATCTGTGGACATGACCTGTACAAACTAACACACAAGTTGAAAAGTTTTTTAGTAACGGAACATTTTATTTTCTTCAGATCTGTTTTTGTATTTCCTGCCTCACTTCTGTCTTCTATACTGACTTGCCAAGATCCACTTTACCTCTTTTTATCATTATTTAGACACAATAACAATCAAAAATAGCTTTAGAGTTCTATTTTGTTTGTTGTTTGGATAGATTTTTAAACTTTAATACCTTCAAGTTGAACCTTAGTAAATGAATGAGGGGCATAATATGTTGAAAAGAACGAGATGCAGTAATTCTACATCTAACATCACATTCTAATTAAGATTTGACTGAAAAGCCTGTGAACACTTGTGAAGATACATTGCTAATGTGTTTACATAAATCGTCTCTTTGTTTTCGTTATTATTGCTGTTCTTTAATGTCTTGTGCGAAACTTGCCGGATTCAAAGCCTGTTAATGCTCAGACTGACATCCTTTCATAATCATATCCCCAAATTCTAATTACTCTGGAGCCTTACACAAATTTGTCTGCAGCTAAATGATGCTTTTCATCCAGAAAATTACTAAAATTCCTTACAGTGTTATTAGTGCTTCGGCACGACTCCCCCGGCGACCTGCCAGTCTCCTTTTGCTTTTTTGTTTTTATCCTCTCCCCCAGCGCACATGCTCGTCCATCCATGACAGCCACTGTGCACACTTGGTGGTTCCCAATCTTAATAAAAGCCACAGTGTTTAAGCATGTCTATTGCAATTACCTTAAATTAAAAAGAACAAAAACAAAACAATTTGGTATTTTAGAAAGCTTTATGCTGTTCTAAGACAAAAATATTTTAAAGTTTAATAACTAGAAAACAGAGGAAAGGATTAACAATATGTTACCCAGCTCAATATGTTGTAGTGATTGTCAAACTGATTGGACTAAATGTTTAGTGTCATTGACTGAATGCTGTGAAGGGATATGTCTCAAATGTAGCAAATATGTGATGTTTAGATCTATTGGCAGAGGGTGCTGATATTAAACCCTACTGATAACATTTCAGCAATGGATGCATCTCATCTGAGATCCAGGAAACAAGCATTAAATACAAACGTTGTCCATTTTTTACTACAGCAATATTACTAGCCAGAGAGGAAAATGGTCACTGTAAGTGGGAGGTTCCTGGATGTGGGAGGAGTTTGTGAATCACATGATGGTCCAAGTGACATTTTTGGGTGGATTTGAAGCCATTACGGTTGGATTTCATACCCGATCTGCCTCACCACTTCACTGTCTTTTCCAAAGTTTTAAATGGAAAAGATTATGTTATTCATAAATATGTGTGGAGGGTATCACAACTAGATGCAATATTTTGTCAACTGTATTTGTCCTGACTATACATTGCTGAAAAAAACCTGAGATCGCGCATAGCTGAAGTAAGCTAACAAGCGTCAGCACATAGCACTTGATGCTTCAAGTTATTACTGAATAAATAATTACATTTAGTGAATGGTTGTCTGTTTCCTTTGTCTTTATGTGGCCCTATGATGGACTTGCAACTTGTCCAGGATGTACCCCTCCCCTGATACAGTGACTATATGGGCACTAGTGACCCTGAAGGGAAGAAGTGGGTATATATAATGGATGGATGTATTTTTTTTTGACAAACCATCCTTAATCAGGATAGTAATTTGTGTTGCACAACGCTCTCACGTTTGTTAATGATAGCTGCTTTTGACAAGTAGAGGCCATGTACTTATTATTAGAGAAGACCCAGCAAGGGCAAAAATAATCACTGAGAAACAACAGAAAGTGTCAACAAAACATTGCACTTTTTTAGATATAATACCCTCCAGGTGTAAACAACAGCACCCTTACAAAAACAGCTGAGTTTAAGGATGAAGTAAAACAATTATTTATGTTTGTCTTTTCCGTTTAAAATTTTGGGAAAGATTGAAAGGAAAACCCTCTAATATGGCTTCTTCATACCCCACTTAAAATACTCAATCTGACCAGTCACATTTTTCTAACACACCACCCACACCCAAGGACCTCCCGCTATTTACTGCAATGTCCCCTACTTGAATCAGAGTGTCTTAACAATCCTCACACAAAATGTCAGAAAATCTTGTTCTAAATGGTGAATGTGTTAACTAATTATCATGAGTGATTTGCAACACCTTGTACTAAACCTCTTGAGACAATCAAACCAAAACTGGTTAACAACTGCAATAATACCTGGCAGATAATGCTGGAGCAACGAAACATATGATGCATTTCAAAAATTTCACGTTTCTGGGATGGAAAACTTATTAGAGTTCCAATGATTTCTGGATAAAAACTTAGTAAACATTTGAGCCACTGTTAAAAAATCAAAATAAAAACAAAACAAAACAAAAAAAACATGTCAAGAAAATTATTTTAATTCTATTATTATTGCTACTACTGATAATGTTGCACAGCAATATACTGTTTTGTGGATTGATGTATCTGCAGCTGCTGTTAAACCTGGATTTCCCTTCTGCAGGACAATAAAGACTATTCTATTCTATTCTATTCTATTCTATTCTATTCTGTTCTGTTCTGTTCTGTTCTATTCTATTC
>NW_013952523.1:1449619-1451823 GCF_001266775.1 Austrofundulus limnaeus | reverse complement strand
CGTGATTAGAGGTGGCTTCAGCCAGGACACGCAGGGGCGTGGTTCCCATACATATGTTGTACCGAGTGAATTGACTGAAAGGGAACCCACAACCTCCATCCTGCTGCTGTACATCTCCATTAGTTCACAGTTCAGTTCTTCTCTGCAGATCACTGGATGGGAAAATTGCAAACACTTTTAGCTCATCATTTTTGGATAAAACAAGAAAAACAAAAGCTACAAAAGAGTGTTTGTCCATTTAAAGAGCATTTGGTATGTGTCCCCATCTGCACCTCCAGGGTCTTCAAAGAAACGTTTGCAAAATAATGAGAAATTTAAAAAAAAAAACTTGATTTTTATGCAGTCTGCAAACACAAAGGGGGGGTTCCTTTCACCTTTGGTCAGTACAGAATAAGTCCAAATGAGCAGCACAACCAGTGTGTGTGGCCTAACACTGGTCAGTCACTCAGTTCCATGAATACTGGATGAAGGAAATCCTATGCTTTTCTTTTTAGGTTGTGAAAAAATGAGGTAATTTAGAAAAAACTGTGTATTTTGTGATTGTTTGATTCTGATGCTGTTCTAGACATCATCAAAAGGTGAAACAATCTGTTTTAAACTTTGCTATACAGTATATATCGTGTCTTTCAAATATTTAATGCAAATCGTGTGGAGGGCTAAGACCTACTAACCATTTATACCAGTAGTCCATGTTTAGACTGAAGGACATCTCAACGTCAAAAGAAAATATATTTTCGTGTTTTTTTTTTTTTGTGATCAATAACTTAAAAAGAAGCAAAGTGAATAAAAGCACTGCTCTCAAAAAACTAATAAATAGAGTTTGCCTAAGTGTTTCTACTCATTCCTCATTAGGGTTTAAGAGGTTTATTTTTTTGCAAAAAAAGGGTGCTCAGTTTTTCTCAGGTTGTGACTCAGTGATCACAAGAAAAATCTTGTTTCGACAGTGTCCACATGTTCTGCAAAATGCTTTGTCCTGCTGTTCTTTAGTATTATGGAGTTCAAGATCATACTCAAGGTGGTAGAAACGTCTTTAAATGGATGAAATTAAACAATGACACCATGTGTGGATTGCCAGAAAGCAAGTACTATAACTGGTAAAATAAAGTGTTTGATTTTAATCTTATTTCATCAAATTAAAAATATGATAACATTCAGCAAAACATTTGTGAATGACCTTTTTTTAAGCAATTAATTTTAGTCATTATTTGTTTTTCTTACGATGAACTGGTTGAGATAATAAACACAGATAAGTATAAAAAAAATAATGCCTCATTAAATGTCAAAACTATAATCATATCCAGTTTCAGCTAAATTTAGACAGCTTGAAAGAAATAAAGTCACCCTTTGAAAGAAATTATCTTTAACTATAGAATGATTTATTCTGGTGTTCAAAATGATCTCAACTAAAACAAACAGGGTTAAACAAGAAGAGGAAATAATCCATTTTTGTTTAATCAACGAATATTTGTATCATTATGATAAAACCATAAGCTGTTGAACAATGTTTTACATCAAACAAGAATAACTTTCAAAAAAACAGCAAGTGTCAAAAGTGTCAAAATATTTTGAGGGGAATAAATTTTATGTAAGGGCAGAGTTGAAACAAATTTTGTGGATAATGATCCAACTTTGATATAACGTCGTGTCAAAAATGCCACGTTTGACTGACATCCAAACAGCAATAGATGCTGTTTAAGTCTGTCAACCCACAACGACACCCATGCCTTTACATCCCACCATGCACAAGAGGGATGTAGTTTTATCATTAGCACTGCAGGCACTTTCTCCCAGTCCAGCTGTGTCCAGGCCTGCCAGCTGCTGGCTCAGCTCCAGGCTGTCTGTCACAGGGTCAGCTCAGAAAAACGACCACTCATGGCCTGTTAAACACTGCTGATAGCTAAAACACTTACACCATCCATCATGGAGGTGCAAAGACTGTACTTATCCCAGAGGGGGATGGGTTTCACACGTGCACGTGCACACACACACACACACACACACACGGATGCATACACAGGAAGATGCAAACACACTTACCTTTGATCCATCACTTAGTGGAAGATATCGATTAGCTCTCTGTAATTAACACATACTCCCACAGGGAATGAATCAGTGCTAACAAATCACTTATTGTGGTGCTTTTGGTGCCAGCAGTGTGTGTGTGTGTGTGTGTGTGTGTGTGTGTGTGTGTGTGTGTGTGTGTG
>NW_013952523.1:1435366-1449572 GCF_001266775.1 Austrofundulus limnaeus | reverse complement strand
GTGTGTGTGTGTGTGTGTGTGTGTGTGTGTGTGTGTGTGTGTTTTACAGGTTATTGGGTCATTAGACTTGAATGAATGATAGTCAGGCTCTGGGGTAAGATAAAATGCTTGCCAATATAAAAATGCTGCTGAGGTACAATTCCTTAACTGAAGGCATTAAGAGTTGACTTACAGGCATTTAAAGAGCACAAACCACACAGACCAGCATTTAATGGCCCACTATTTCACATCAACATCAACTGAGGACAATATTTTAGGAACATGATCAACAACACCTTGGGTAGCCTGGCTTAAAACAAAATTAAACCGGTTGGATTGGTTTTGAAATTAAAAACAAATGCATCAAGTCCAAAAATGACCAATACTAAAGTTCTGAGTGAGAAGGACTTTCTGTTGATCTTATGGCCTCCTTCATGTTGCACATAGCAATCTGGCTGAAGAAAATTTTGTAACTGATTAATTGAATAATAGATTCAGTTTTGTATTTTATACTTTCTGATCATTTCAGTCTGTAAGGTTAAAACAAAGAGTTGGTGTGTGTCTCATCGTGTGTTCTTTCTTTTAGCCTAAACAAAAATGAGTGACCTCTGACGTAAAAGCTAACACCTTCCACTATAATTATGAGTTGACCTTATAATGGTCATCTCTTCCTGGTCAACTCATTATTATAGTGGAAGGAAGTTGTCAGTGTGTTAGAGTCTCTGCTTCTGAGCAGGGCTGCTCTGCTTTGTTTGGGTTTTCTTTTTATGAGCCCAAGGTCTGACTGCTGTATGAACCTGATTGGAGTCAGAAGATTGACAATAAAGTTTTAAGAAGAAATCCATCTGGATTCCTGTTTATTCGGACATACCATTTTGAACAACGCATATTTTTCCAACATGTCTATATCATTAATAAAACAGTTTGACCATCTTTTGAGCACTTACAATACCTCCATAGGCCTTGGTGGTTTGTCATTGAGGTGGTAGTTTTAATAGTAGTTGTCAGTTTTTATATGTAAAGAATGCGGGAGTGTGTTAAAAACAGCATCAACTTAGGCATTGCATGAGATCTGTCTACAACAGCATGGCTCAAGCCTGTTTCATACAAGATCAAAAGCCAGTCAGCTCCTGCTCACATTGTTGTGACACATTTGTTTCTGCACACACACACACCTTTCATTGTTCATGAGACACACAGTGTGGAGCTCCTGTGTCTTCAGTTGTCTTCCAGCTGGGGGTCTCCATCCACATCTGTGCTATCTCCATCCACAGGCGTAATTTGCGGGGGTGGGGGGTTAGGGGGGTTATGACCCCCACAATAATTTGATCCAGTCAATGTAACCCCCACCAATAAAATGACATAATTTCCTCAAACACAATACAAATGAACTAGTTAAGTAAATGTATGCAACTCTCTTGTTGTCTTTATGTAACTTTGAAGTGATTTAAATATTTACGATGTCATTTATGTACATATGAGCATAATTGACATACAAGGTTTTAGAGCATACCCCCTCCCAATGGTAGAACTAAAGTTACGCCCTCGTCTCCATCCAAGAGGTTTTGGCCTTGTGACTATTTCCAGAAGTAAAGTCTAGAAGAATTACACAGATGGACATAATTTCCTGACTGCCTCAACGAACTTTTTTACCATCTTAGGATAGATATATTCCACCACTCTGAATTGTCTCATCCCGGATATACTGTTTCACATTTTCTTCTGTAATAATTTGATTAAAAAAATCAACAAGCTGGATTTTCATTTCTCCCTTATTATCCCTAGCACAATAGGAAAATAGGAGAAGAAAATTTAAAAAAAAACAACAATAATGTGTTTTAGGAGCATAAGCGGCATCATGAGGAGATTTTCTAATTTTGCAACAATCCAGCTGAGTTGTGATGTTCTCTAGGTTGTAGAGAGAGGTCTATGAAGATGTCACAGCAATCTAATTTGAGCATGCAGGGGTTCAGTGGGAGATGTGTGACAGACATTATCAACTGTGGGCATGTAATACTTCCTGCAGACGTGCACACCTGCCAATTTGTTTTGTTTCACATTGCTTGGATTTTGAGGCGTGGATGTGTATGTTATCACTTGCTCCAGATGATAATCTCCTACAGATGCACAGAACGTTTCTGCCAACAGATACGCCACTATTTGATGCTGCGACTGTGTTTGTGCTGATCTCTTGAAACTAATTTGTTTTCTTTTTCACAGAGATTTGTTTTGACCAAAACACAACTGATAATGTTGTAATGACAAACCGCCTCTTCAAAAAACAATTACACAATTCAATTTGAAAAGACTTGAAATGTTAAAGTTTCACTTGAGTTAGTTTGATTCGGATTTACATACAGTAGTTATGATTGAATTCAGAACCAATTTGCTTAATTTAGTTATAATTATGACCCCCGCTTCGTCTGTGCGGGTCTATGGCTGTGCAGTATATGCAGTAGATGGTAGAAACGGTATGAAGTTGGCCTACGGTAGAAATTGACCCTGTACCATCCTATGTCAGCCCACCTTTGTCAACAGGGCTGTGAATGCAGAGACAACTGAGCAGGAGGAGTTTGAAATATAATGAAGAAATTATAGTGTTTGAAAACACGTATAGAGAGAATAAATCCTCAAATTTCCTCCTCCCGCTGTAGAAAAGTTATGTCGTGTCGTGGGATGCGGGATCATTTCCTCCCTCCCTCCCGCTGCACGTCGCGCAGAGCGAAGCTTTAACAACAAGCGGAGATTTTACACACCTAAGTTGTTGGAGAAAAAACTTGTTTTTATGAAATGATAAAAAAAAGACGTGTACGTTAGTTCAGTCATAAATCCATCTTGCTAATGTAAAGTCGGCTTCTGCTCTGATGATGAAGATGAGCGTGCGGCGATGAAGATGAGCGCGCAGCAGAGCAGCAGCTGATAAGTTCAGCAGGCAGAAGCTCATTGTATGGCAGGTTGATACTAAAGCAAAAATGCTGGGTTTGATTAAGATTAGTTTTCTGCAAAAAATGCTCAAAAAATTACACTATCTTTACTTTTTATGATAGTTTTCTATACCGCAATATATGCCGTTACCGTGAAGGGATTCAATTTATACCGGGATATGAATTTGAGGTCATACCGCCTAGCCCTATGTGGGTCATATTGTTTTTATATTGTTTTTGTATTTTATTTATATATATTTTTTTCAGTGATGTTTAGTCAACTGTATCAAAAAAAAAACAGATCTACATGAAATTCGGTAGGAATGTAGATGAGCCTGACCTACACTGAGCCAGCCATCAGTTTTACGATACACCCCATATTTTAGGAGGGGGCTCCATCTAAAAAGGGGGTGTCTGGACATCCAAAACTGCTTATAACTCAAAAACTATTCAACATAGGAGCTTCAGATTTTATTTTATTTATTTATTTATTTTTTTGTTTAGTTCTGATGAAGATCCATCGGGCCCACCAATGAGCACCCACCACCAACCCCTGGACCCCCATACAAAACAATAAATCTGTTCTGGTGAGTGCTGAGTTCTGGTGCGTTGATGCTTTGCGTACGTGTCGCTGCAATGCGGTATCTAGTTATAAAACATATTCATACCCATTGTGTGTGAAACAGGCAAACGTAGGTTTAAAAACAGTGTAGTCTTCAAAAATGTATATTTTTCAAGTGCTGCATTGTTTTTAAAAAGTGCTGGCAAATAACACAACCACTAAAGTTATTATTATTATTATTATTATTATTATTATTATTGGTCAGAATATTACTCCTTCATGTCCATTCAACAAAATATATTTTTTTAAGTGTAAAATGGAAAATCCCTGGTGACAATAACTAAGAAGTACAGTGCTGATTATTTGTTCAAACACAAGTGTTGTTGTGATGCTGTGAGTACACTTCATTGCAGAAAGGTTGGGAATCATAATCATGAAGCTCCAGGTTCCAAAGCTTCAATTAGTAAAGTCAAAGCTTCAGTTCAAGAGTTCATCATCTTCTACTTCAAGTACTTTGTTTTCCATTCCATCTATGTGTAAAATATACTGATATGAAACATATTTTTTACTGACTGGCGTGAATGCAAAATAAATAAATAAATAAAAAAACATGCAGTGTGCATATTACCTAAAATCTTTTTGCAAATAGAATTAATTTATTGTACATTCTAGTTGTTCTTGAATTAATATAACAATATTTTCTATTGAACATCAGGATATCAAAACAACACATAAGGTGAGTGAGAAGGGTTTCTGAATGTTTAATATGAAATAAACTTTTTTGGTAAACAGCCTACAAAATGTGAGCCTAATTTACAGTATCTTGTCAACTTGAACACAGTATCCACTTTGATACACCTTTGTCTTCATTTCTACCAATCACCAGAGGAGTCTCTTAGGGTTCCATATTTTGTCTATTGCTCTTTGCTTTTTATGCAAAAATAATTGTTCACACCCCACTGTCTACCAGTGTGATTTGCATTTTTGATATGGAAATCATGCATGCTTTCTATACAGTATGTTGTTAAATAGATGTTTTGGTCTGTCAGCAGACTTTCTCATTGGTTGGTTTTTATACAAATGTCTGCTTGGACTGGTACCTTTTTGTCTGTGCGTTTCAATTTGTAAATGTCGCAACCAGAAAACATGCTTTCATGCTGTTTAACAAACATCTGTCTCCAGAGACGGAGGAGAATTGTGTATGTATGCCTTGTCTTGTATGTGTTGTCCTGGAATATTTGTATAAGGACAGGAAACTTAAAATTGCCTATGTAAATTGTATTTCATGAGTAATATCTCTCTTACTGCCTCACACCAGGGGCCTAATGCATAAAGGATTGCGCAGCTTTCACACTAAAAGTCGACGTGTGGACAAATTTAGAAATGTGCGCCGCACCAAAATATTCAGATGTATAAAACTGTGCACGCACAGGTTCCTGCACTCCTTTCCTTTATACATCCCAATGAACATGGAACTTAGCGCACGTGAGAAACCTCCCCTGACACGCTTCCATCTAAATATGTAAAATAGATGTAAATGTGTCCAGCGTGTGAGATTCTCCTCAGATTGTCCTCAGAAATGATTTTTAGATGCAGAAAAAATATATATTAAATGCAGAATGAGTGACAAAATTGTCTATATAAGTAGTGGGGTGTAAAAATGTGTTTGCCACTCGCAAAGGTGTGTGTGGGTGTTGGTGTGTATGCGCGTGTGCTGTTATTTTCAGCAGCACATGAGGCTGAGATATTTCCACCTTTACACGTCTTTAATAAATGACTAAACACAGAGAAACTTATGACTTTTGTAGAACTTAGAAAAATATTTATTAAGTTGATGTGAAGAAACGCACATTTCCTACTCTTGTACAAAAATAGAACAACACGCCTGTCTGCCTCCGCCTCACCTCGTAAAAAGCTGACGCGCAGGTGGGTACCATAGTCAATATGACGCGGGGGGAGCGAGAATGCGTTGGACTTGCAGCGCTGCGAGTTTCTGCCGCGGTGTGGGACTGGGAACAGCTGACTGATCCATGCTCACAACTTTACGCAGCAATAAATCTATTGCGTCTTGTGGAGCTGAGGAATCATCACAGCTGAATATTCTGAGTTGACAACGTTTTTTTTTTTTCATTGAAAATTAAAATTGTTTCTTAGACAATTCACACATTTTATTCTCCTCAGCTGTGTGTGCTCCACAGGCCATGTGCTCTGTGTGTGTTTCCAACTACAACAATATAAAAAGTTTACAGTTTGGACTGAAGTTCTTTTGATCATTTTTAGACTGGTCTATTTTCTTGTCTGAGGTTAAATGATTTTCAGTCCCGGCGTTCAGTTTCACCATCGTTCAAGTTAAAAAGAACTCAAACTAAAATTAAAAATATAACAGCGTGTTCAGATGCTCCTTTGATCCAGAAAACAGAACAAAGTCATATTTCTGTGGATTCAGGTCAGATTCATGACTTTGTGGGTAAAAAAATTTTGGCTGAAAAACTTTGCGTGGCTGCCGCACATTCTCACGGCAGGTGAAAAGTGTGCGTAAATATACGCAGACTTTCATGCAAAGTTGGTTTTAATACATCCCAACGTGGGCGTAGAACCTGGCGCACGTAACTTTTTTATACATATGCACCGTTTATACATGAGGCCCCTGTTCACCATATGTTCCACCTCAGTAGGATGTGTAAGATGTTTCATCATCGTTGCTGATAAACCCCACTTCTGTTTTAAGACTTGCAAACTGGACTCACTAGTGAGTTGGTTTGAACAGAATTCGGCAGAATATTAAGGTCAGCAAAAATGAATTATTGTGGCTGGTAGAAAAGGCAACATTTCACAATCATATGAATCTAAAGTTTCAAGCAGTGAGATGGAACAATTACACTTTTGTTGCACAACTTATTGATATGAAAAAACAAAACCAACCACCTTGTTTTTATTTTCTTTTTCATTATTATTACTGAACTTTCCTCTTTTTCATTTGTATGGAAAGATGTTAGCACATCCATCTCAAATAAAACACATTGGTATGGAAGCAGGTTTCAGTCAAAACAAAACAAGCTCACTTTATTATTTTGTTTAATTGCAGCTAAAAAGAAAATCTAGCTGATTTTCAAGGAATAGGCTCTGAAAATACATTAGTGATGACAGGACTGATTTAAGTGGTTTGATTTTTAGCCAGGTACTGAGGCCAACTCTTGTTTTTTTTTATTTCCATCTCAAACTGTTATAGTATCTGTGCATGCCTTCAGTCATGTATCCAATGGCTCCGAGACAACTCTTTGAGAGTCAGCTCCTTCAACTACCAAACAGCTCTTCACAAGTACTACTAACTGAAGAGCCAAAAGAGACGTCTCTTTTTGGTGAGCTGAGCCAAATGGACGGAACCAAAGAATTGGGACATTATATCCATCACTAGTGTACTCACTAACTCATCTCATGTGGATAAGCTTGGTTGTTTTCAAAGCAGCTTGGAGTTCCTCTTTCATAACATCTATTCATCCATAAAGTGCTTTGGAGTCCGAGGGACCGTCATGAGTTGCTATATAAGTTCAAGCCGTTTATCATTTACCATAATGAATTAAAACAAAAAGGCATAACCTAGGAACATTCATATTTTAACTATTTTAGGACAGAAGATCTAACATATACAAGAATTGCTCTTTATTTAATATATGGTGACACATTTGTTGAAATTCTTTATAAAATATGCTAATAAAATGTTTAAGTGCACAATATTGCATATGTTTGATAAATAGCCTCTGCCACATTGCTTTCTTGTATTTCAAGACATTTATAATGTGGTTATTGCAAATACTAAAAAAAATATTTACTGAAGGAATGCTAATTGTCTGTCTATTTGCATACAAGACTTTATACAAAGATGTGTGATCTGTTTGTGCTCACACTGCTCAGACTATGTGTGAGGGATGAATCTCAACTATTACCATATTAACTCAATAGCTGCATAAATGACTGGGTTGCAGCAATATTTGTGTTTGCTATGGTTGATTCCGTAGCAGTCTTCTTATATCAGGATGTCTCAAAAGGTACAATGCAATAATTACTTTCTGAAAGTTTATTTAAAAGTGCCTGTAGTTATTTCAAATGCTTTTGTTTTATTTTATTTTAAGATGTGTTTTGAACTATTAGGAATTAGTATAACATTAAAAGAGGTCAAAAGTGAAGTCCTATATTCTTACTACATGTTCTGCTTGTATTTAGTGAGTGAACTTGTCTCGAAAGCTGAAAGCTTAACAAACTGCTGTTTGGTTGCCAGATCACATCATGAACAAACCTGCATGTCTCAATCCATTTTCTGACCACCATGTATAGGCCCAATTTCTAATTCTACCTGTCACTAAAACACTGTTCAGGCTTTCAGCTAAAAGAGAAAAGAAAAGGGAAAAAAAAGAAAGCAGAGAAGGCAGTAATAAAACAAAATCTCGAGAAGACCATTTCATTGCACCCAATTCAGCTTTACTTAACTTTGCAGGCTTGAGAATCCAATTACCCTTTTAATTTAATCAGCCATGCTTTTATTAGCCCATTCGCAGATTTTTTTCTTTTATTTTTTGTCACACAGCTCTAACCTCCTGTCTCTCCGTAGCTCTCTAACAGATTGAAAAACCAACCACAAAGGAAGCTTGCAGGCCTTTATTATTTTACCATGAGCTGGTTCACAAAAGTGAGGTTCGAAAGACAATTTTATTTATACTGAGTTTGACAGTTTTTGTGTAGTTTTACTTTTCTTTTTCCAACAGTTTTTCAGCTGAATAGAAAGAACTCAGGTTTGATTAAAAGTTGTGAAGTCTGAAATCCAAACAATAATTTATTTAACACTGTAATCTACATTAAATATTTATCTACTTGTATAATACGTTCTCACTCCCGACTCATCAACATATTGATGCTTGGTCAGGGACCGTCTACATACAGTTTTGACGTGTCAGGCACCCCACTCGCATCAGTCCTTGCCGCCAGTGGCTTTTCTCGGTTGCGCCACTTAGGGGTCTTTGGGTTGGGGGTCTGAGGTTAATATGAGGGATAAGGATTAATTGTTCATTTTAGGTACTGAGGTCAGGGATAGGCTGTATATAAATGTCTAATATAGGTTAAATTTAGGGTATGGGATGGTTAGTTCTCGCACATTCTCTACATTTTCAAAAAATGGTTAATATGAGGGATCAGGGTTAATGGTCAATCTTAGGTACTGGGAACAGGGATATGATGTATAGGGCTAATAAAAGTTAAATTTAGGGTGTGGGATGGTTAGTTTCATGCATTTCCTACTCTTTTCAAAAAATAATGCACTCATCCTCCTCCGCCTCATCTCATTAAGAACTGATGCGCGGGGGGTACCCGACGCGTCCGAAGCTGGACGCAGAGGGCTACCTGGCCAAGCGTCAATATGTTGACGAGTTGGGAGTAAGAATGGGTTGATTTGTAATGCCTGTCATGGCTGCCCATTTCATTTGTTTCTTTGTTTGTGCAATAAGTGAATCAGCCTAAGAGAAACAATAAATATCTTTGAAGACATTCTGCTTTGTGTATTTCAATATTTATTTAGTTTTTATTCTAAAAAAGCAGGCTGACCTCAGTTAGACCAGTGGTTCCCAATCTTTTCAGATTTGTGTACCCCCTGAGGCATTTTGTCATACCACTAGTACCTCCTCTGTCAAACATAATGATGATTCTCCAAAACTACAATGTATAACAAGTGATTGTAAATGAACATTATTTATTTAACCTCCTAGAACATTTAATTCTCAGGCATTTTATTATTTTCAACTCAGATTAAACATGTTGCCTTGAAAGTGAATAATTAAACCAGGTAATGGCATGTGCAGGAAGCAACAGCGTCCAAAATACAGAGTATTGACCAAAATACATCAAATACCTCAAATGAGCAAATTCCGTGAGATTCCGCGTTTTTTACAGGATTCCTTTTTTGTGTCATCTTTGTATTCCGTTTGCATTTTCTGCATGGCAGAAATCATGGGGCCCTACATATCTCAGTCTTATTTTTATTTTATTTTTTTTTACGCACCTGGGAAATTTTTCCACATACCACCTGTAATATGCTTGCATACCCCAAGGGGTACACATACCCCTGGTTGGCAATCACTGAGTTAGAGTAAAGTCATCCATCCAATAATCCATTTTTTCCAAATTATCCAAGATTATGTTTTGGAAGTACAGTAACAGATCCAGGATGGTCACCCAGACATCACTCTCTGTTATGATTATGTCACTGTCTTCCCAGATCTTGTCCCAGTTTAGTTTTATTATCTTATTTCATGTTCCAGTTCTTCCTCATAGTCTTGTTCCCAGCCTTTCAGCTCACATCCAGCTCCTGCTCATTGCTCTCACCCCTCCCGTCGAAACTCTAATCAAGCTCATTCCACTCACCTGTCTCCAGCAGTATATAACCCAGTCTCACTCTCCAGTTCACTGCCAGATTATCATCAGCCTCGCCTATGATCTTCCAGCATTCTTGTCCCTTGTCCTGCTCTTGCCTCATGTCCCCGACCTTGCTCATGTCTCCTGGTTTAACGTCTCCTGCCTCAGCCACTGTCGGATTCCGCCTGCCATCTGCTCTCACGGTAACGACCTTTTTTCTGTCTCTTGGATTATTGTCGCTCGCCTGCTCCCTGAACGGAACCACGCCACATCGGACCTCCTGGATCTCAACCCCTGAACGCATCTCTGAACCAACGACTCAGTCATCTCCTTCAAACCTGGTAACTTCCTCTGACCACCTGTGTATGACCCTTGCCCTGTTTCTGACCTCGAGTAAGTCCAGCGATATTATCGCTCCTCTTGACAACACAGCCCGGAACCAAAACACATCAGCTGTTGTTTCAACCCGGATTTCAACTCAGCAGGAAAGGTTGGTGACTCTCTTTATTTTACAAAATAATTTCGTGTTCACAACTCAACCTAACCCAAAGCTTCTGTGTCCAGAACTGACGACCCCGGAGTCCGGTCCCAACCTTTCAGCCAAAATTACTAACAAACTTGTTAAAACTTTGACTTTGTTCGGCATTTAATCAGAGCTCAGAATACAAACCGTAACACTCTCCCCAGCTTTTCTCCAGCTTCTTCAGCATACCATCTTTTTCTGAATTAGAACCATGCATGCTCTCAGAATTTCAGTGGCTCATTCTCATCCCAATCACTTCAGCACTTGTCTTTTAACCAAGTGCACAATGAATGTCATGGCTTGATGACGCCAAGAACCACAGCATCTACAAAGGACAGAAATTATACTCTTACATCTTTAAAACAGACCCTCTCATCTCCATAAATATGCCTTAAGACTGTGTCCATGAATACCACAATTGGAAACAAGGGACAGTTCTAGTGGAGCCTAACCTGCACCAGGAACGAGCTCCACTTTGTTCCAAGAATGCAGACACAGTTCTTGCTTTGCTTATACATGAACCAGATAGCTAAGTGACCATAGATGTTCATACTACAGGCGCTCCCCCCACAGAATGTCTCAAGTGGTACATGGTTGTAAGTCTTTTTCAGGTCCACACAACACATAAGGACATGGACAGTTAACTTCCTAAGACCCCTCAGAAACTCTGCATAGGTGTAAACCTAGTCCACTGTCCCAAGAGCCCAAATGAAAGCCACGTGCAAACTGCATCTCCCCAGGCTCAAGCTGGTCTATGTCAAGTTTTCTGAACTTAAAATGTAGCAATTTCAACTGGTTTTTGGTTCTGACTATGGTATGATAAATTATGCATTCTCCACACCATCACATTTTACCATGAACAAGAGACACTCCACTTACATTGTATAGAAAATAAAAATCAAAAATTACAATTATTCAAGAGTTGATTTTTTTTTATTTTTGGTTTTTATTTTTTTACTACTTTTCCATTTTAACATAAAAAACCCAGTGCTGAGGGATAATTTTATCAAAAATCTATATCAACACATTTGAGAACTTGAAGCTATGCTCCCATTAGCCTTTCTTCGCCCAGAACCCTCTTGTTTGTAGTGTCACTATGCAAAATCCACATTAAAGGGTTACCAGTCATTTATGGGTGGTTGGCTCTTTAAAAAGCAATCATGTGTCTTAAGATTTTATCCTGTGCATTTTATCATTGGCTCCAGCTTTATAGCAAAGATTCACCTCTATACCTCTCAGCTCTCCCCAAATAAAATGAACAGCTCATTTCAGAGGAGCACCTAGTGGCCCATCAGCGGTGAAATCCTGTCTTCTCTCCCCCTAAGGTCTGTGAACTGAATGCAAGAGTAGTGAATCATTTTCTAACTATACCCAAGTGGGCAACAATTTGTGTCCATCCCCATCTTCTAAGACCTTTAAAATGCCCCAATGTGAGGCCTAAGGGATTTCTGGAGGAGACTATCGCAGAGCCAATACAGGGGAGAGGCTGCACATGTATCTGCAAGGATTAGAGCCATCTTAATACCATGCGTCAGATATGCAACATAATCCTGCCCATCAGCAATAATGAAGTTTATTACTGTCGCACCCTTGCTGCCAGCTGAGCAATCTACTAAGGTGGTGTTGTACTTCTGTTGTTGCCTGATTGTGTCGTTTTGTGCTCCCAGCTCTTCCCTGTCATTTCCCTCTTGACGTTTTCTTACACACTGATGGTGACTGAGGAAAGTGGGGAACACTCAGAGCAATGCACTCTTTCTTTCGAACTGTCAAACTTCATTGCAATGAAAAATCAGTTAAGGATAAAAAGTGGAACTGAAAAAAAAAAGTAAAATGTTCAGGTGAGGATTGAAGCTTTTATCAACATTTGCTTGAAATATAGAAAAAAAAAAAAACGACATGCCATGGCAATAAAACAGCCACGGGAAGACATCAATCAAGCCAGTGTGTAAATTTTAATGACCAATCTATGAATGTGAAAAAAATTGCCAATATTTAATTAAATGTGATGCGAGTAACTACAGTGTATTAAGGATGGAGGTGTTTTGATGGGGTACTTTGCCAGCAGCACTTATCCTATAGCTCGTTTAGCCTGGAAAATGCTCCAAGCAATTAACAGAAGCACTTCCTGGGTGTATCTAGATCTCTTTACAACTTCTCTGACAACAGTGGAATATCATCCTTACACAACATTACTAATGATAGTGTGAGACACCAGAATTAGATATTTCTGAGTGAAATGCTTCAGTCAGCATGCAGGGCAGTGGTTAGATCTGTCTTCTCATTGTGAGAAGGTTGTAGGATTGCTTTTTGGGACCTGTTCAATAAAATGCAATAACAAGTACTGTCACTAGAGTTAATCCCAAATTCTTAAGTCTTTTTTAAAATTATTTTCGTTTAATTATTTACCTTTTTTATTAATAATGCTGAATTTTGTAAAGTTATACTGTGAAAAACAACTGAAGGCATGTAATATGAAATGCAACACCACAGTAACGAGACAGTGCCTGGTCACACAAACATATGTCATCCACAAACTAAACCGTCTCCTCATTTCACAGCCGTTTATGCAGCCTTCACAGGCGGTCTAAGGCCCATGTAGGTTGTGGCCTATGTGGGTTGTGGTCTACCTGGGCTGCAAGCCCTGAATTGAAACATGGCTTCTGACTAATTTTAACACTCATTAAGGCAGGGTGGCCAACAAACAAACTGGAAAATGAAAATGTTGAGTGTGACAAAAACCAGACACAAGGCAATGATACATAAAATAACAATGAAAAACAAGATTTATAGATACTGATGTAAGTATGTGCAGAACATGTGGGTAACTAACACACTAGAACCAGAGGTGCTGACAGAGCAGCAAGACAGACAAACATCAGACAGAACTCAATGCCAACCATCACTGATGTCCCCAGTCACAGACGGATGGATGGAGAGCTTTTCAATGCTCCCCGCCTCGGCAATAGGGGGACAGTTAACTAAGAATCGTACTAAGCTTGGCTCACACTGTCTGATTTCTTTCTGTAGAGACTAAATTTTTCATGCTGAAATAATCATAAGAAAATCTTTGGTCAAGATATTGAATCAGTGATCAGTGGTTGTTTACTGGGCCAGGTTCACCAACAGCCAATTTAGTGATTATTTTACCAAAAACGACCTAAAACAACTAAGTGCCCCAACTCTTTCTAGACAAATCATGCAGCGTGACTGCTGCTACAACTGATGTCATTTCCCATCCCTGAGCGCATCCACAGCTGTCTTTTGTTCCTCATCCTCCTCCCTTCTTTTTGGGGTTTGAATCTAATCTTATAGCACTTATATTCTGTTCATCTTTAGACTGATATGTTAGTCAAAAATTTGTTTGTAACACAATTGAGCTGCACCAAGAAATAATCAACATCAGTTAAATCTTCCCTGGTACAATGTTAGACTCCTTTAAAGCATTACGTTTGCACAGTGTGACGTGCAAGGTCTTTATGATTTTTGTAATGTGTATTGTGCAAATCAGACTCAAGGCGACAGAACCCCCAAGACCTGCATAATATTATTTTAAGGTCTGAGGTGGCCAGGTGATGATCCTAGTTTAAAATATGGAGGTGAAATATGACTGAAGAAAATGCATCCCTTCAATGAATGCTAGGCTTTTTATGCTTAGGTATTTTCACTGATCATAGAACAAAACAATAAGTTGCACAATAGTAAAGTTTATAGATAAGCCTTGGAAATGTTCAACAGCTTTATCCATATTAGGTTAAATAATCACATTTTCATTCTCTCTAAAACTACCTTGTGCCTCATTGTGTAGTCTGTGTGAACCCC
>NW_013952523.1:1426877-1435331 GCF_001266775.1 Austrofundulus limnaeus | reverse complement strand
CCCCATGCCTTCTAACTGAAAAAATATATTGTTTAAAATATAAACTAAAAATCCCTAAGAACCCCAATAAACCCTAGGACGAAAGGTCTACTTTGTACATGGAAGATAAAAACAAAAATAACACGATAAAGTGAGAAACTGATAACGTCTGTTCCTGAAGGGAAGTGGCTGTGTGGCTTTTCTAACCTGCACTCTACAGGAGCTCGATGATGCAAACTTTAGCAACGCTTTAGTTATGGTGGGCATAAATTGATTTACAGTAGATGCAACTATGGTTGCTGCTGCATCTACAGTGAGCTTTTTTTTTTACAAGCAGTCAAACATTTTTTCTTCATGAAACTTCATCATATAATTATAATATTATCATTATATGCATGGCAATATAAAACTCATAACGCATGCAGTAAAAGACCATATAAGATAGTTAGAGTTGCTGAAATTATATCTAAATTACGCAGCGCTGTTCTGAGATAGACATTAAAAATAAAAAAAATAAAAAAACAAGGACAGACCTTTAGGCTTTAGTCTGTTTCAATGCAAACAGACTAATGAAAAGACAAAAACAAAAGTGTCTTATATGGCCTGTGCATACAGCCTGCAGTCATTCCTTGTAAAGTCTTGCTCCTCTTGTCTTGCGCTTGACAGGTAGCTTTACTAGTGCCACATCGCCTGTTGGTTATGCCTCTATGACATAAGACCATAAACATACACATGCCCCAGGCAAAAATAGCAAAAGACAGAGAGGAATAGTCATTTTATATAGCACACTGAAAGGGGTTCACTGTTAGGGAATAAAAGAAAAAAAAAACACTAACCAGTGCCACCTGTCCAGTTAATTAGGAGATAAAATTTTAATATCTTCTAACTATTGCATACTTTTTAACAATATAAAAACATGAGTGGGTAAACAGAATAAAAGGGGTGATAAAAAGAGCTGAAGGAGTAATCAGCAGGCAGTAGATAAAGTCAAGCAGACTAGAAAATGAGCTCCAGAAATATTTAAAATAATGGTGCATGTAAGTAACTGAAAACATTTTATGCTCAGGACAGACTCGTATATATAGTGCACAAGTGCAAATTATCACTATCTCCTCTTGAGTTTCACCTCCATTTTCTGCTCCAGCGGATGCCAATAATTTAGGCCCCTTGTTATGCAAATGTCTTTAATTAGACTGTCAACAGAATCCCAGCATTGTCAACTACATAAAATGACTACAGCTGGGAGCAGATTTGTTTTTGGTGGCCAATCTTGTACACTTAATTTTCAGTAATTCTGCAAGTGTTTCACTTCAGGTTCCTACAACATGACACTTATAACAAAGGTCGCAACAGGCTTTTTCACTGATAGTCTTTTTTAACAGACAAGGTAAAAAAAATCCTGCCATAATAATTAAACATTCAGTATCATTTTTTATTCATTTCAATAAATGTTATGTGGTTTCAATAACTACATATAAGCAACTAAATTAAACAACTGCACTTAAAATATAAACAGATCACCTGCTGTGACCTGAAAACATAATCTCACAGCTTCCTCCTGGTCTGCATGGACCTAAATTGGGGGCTAGCTGCAGAGGCTGTTAGTATTAGGTTTGGGGCTTTTGCATTGGACAATTGACTTTTTATGGCTGTCTTCATGTTGTTTTTTGCTTTGCTGTCACACTCCGTTTTCACCTCTTTCCTCAACAACATTGATAGAGCTTTGTGAAGAACTGTTGGATGCTCATCTTCTGTGATGTTTTTATTTTTATTTTTCTGAGTGAAGCCAACAAGGTCATGCATCAAATAAGAAAACAGCAAATTAATATGCTAACTCACCACCAAGTGGTTGGGGGTGTTAACCATTGTGTTAACCCTAACCATCACCATTTAAAAAAAACAGTCAAAAATAAAAAAAATAATATTTGTTTAATGCAACTTGTGATTGAAGCTCAAAATAACACCATTTTCACTTTCCCCTTAACTTTTCCTCTGATTGAAGTATTATTAGAAGCTACATGACTCATTTTTTTTGTAGTTTTTAAAAGTTTTATTGTTACAGGATAGAGCCAGCAAAGTCCTTCCCTGAGAATGGTGGTGGTGGTTTGGTGCGGTTGTGACTGACAACGATGATGGTTTTGATCGTCAGTCCTGGGTGCACAAATGTTTGAATGTGTCTGAACTCTGTTTCCACCATGAGCACATTGTAATTCATGAGGATCAATATATTACTGCTAATACATGAATATTCCATGGGGCTGTAGTGGTTGGGTTTTTTTTTCCAAGGGAAGAGCAGCACCTTGTTAAACTATGAAGGTGTACAGCCCCAAGCATTCATCTTTGCATGTTTGAGTGCCTGCGTGTGATCGGGAATGGAAAATGAAGCCTGCTCATACATTATGAAGCTAACACCTTTAATGTATTCTCCTTTCAGGTAAATAACCTTGATGTGCAGCTTTGTGGATATTGCCCGTCATGTCGAGCCTATTAATTACCACTGATGCTTGCCCGTCATATATTTTTTATAATCTTTAATTTTGTATGTCAGACCTGGCTACTATTAAATGATGTTAAAACACGCTAAACAAAAAAACCTAATTTTAAGCTTTTACCCCAAATACTGGAAGTGACGAAAACAAATCGACAATCTTTTCACAGTTCTGGTACGATGAGTAATTTACTCATTCCCCATGAGGAATTGGGTCTTGATGCTTTATCGTTTAATGTAATTTATATTATTTGCTGTCTTCAGCAATATTTTTTTCTCTACCCACACTGCGTTTGCCTGCTTAATTGAGTCTTTGATTTACATGCGAATAAACGTCCTGAGATACTAGCACCGATGGCAAGCAAGGCAAGAGGATAAAACTAATTCAGAGATAAAAAGCTGAGCCTGAATAAGTTAAAGTAGGCTTCTGACTGGGAGTGTGACTCCCTGAAAGCAGTTGGGAATACATAAATCCTTACTTTCTCCTGTTCTAAAGAATTGATGCTACTCTTTCAATGTGAAAGAGTAGAGGACAAGAAAGCCAATGATATTTGAGTTGACAGTGTTATCAGGTGACTGATAATACAGGACGTGTTGTGGAATAGCCTAATAAACTCTGTGCCCCTGAAATGGTTTGGATGAGGCCATCCAGGAATTAACTTCAGGTATAATAGAGAATGAAGTTAGTACCAGAGGTGGAAAGTAACAGATTACTTTTACTTACATTATTGTAGTTGAGTATGATCATTGTGTACTTCAGACGTTTTAAGTAAGTATTTAAATCTAAACTTTATTCATTTTAATCCAATTTCTACTTATCAGTCCGCCAGTGTGTGATCCAGCTTGAAATTTCATTCATTTCATTTAAGTTTATTTGATAGGGACAGACACACATCAACATAGACACACTAAATGAAACAGCAGTCCCATGTTTGCATCATGGTGCAATAGCGGTAGCTAATTCGCAGCACTTGTCCCTGGATGGGCCTTTTTAAAAAGTACATCTACAAAATTGAATTGATAATCATTAAAACATGGCACACAAAAACTTGACAGCATCTAAAAACAATCAATGAAACACAAAGACATCAAAAATGGATACAGGTCTGTTTTTGACATAGACAGATCTTTGTTTGTTTTTTGAATGTTATGAAACTGGTTACGGACTTTAAATCAACAGGAAGTGAGTTCCAAGCTGCAGATCCTCTCACGGACAGAGCACTTTGAGCAAAGGTGGTTCTTCGAAAGGGAACCTTACAATTTCCGTCTGAAGCCACTCTAGTAGACCTGCTATTGTCCTGCAATCTTTGTATGTGATCGCACAGTGGTGTCGGAGCATATCCGTTTAAACACTTAAAAATCTATTTTAAAATATTATAATTTATAAAATTAGTAAAATCCAAAATACCAAATTTGGCCAAAATGTGACGATGATGGAATCTGATTGGTTTCTGATCTAAAACCTTTAAAGCCCGATTGTAGAGACTTGCTAAAGGTTTGATTGTAGTTTTACTCGTTTGAGACCAGACAGTAGCTCCATAGGAGAGATGTGAGAGGCTCACTGAGTTTAAAAACATCTCTGCACAGTGAGGTGTTAGGCAATTTCTGATAACTGAAAAACATTTTATATGTGATCGAACAGTTTTGCTCATTTTATCAACATGGCTCCTAAAATTTTACTGAGCATCCAAGATTATTCCTAAATATTTTTCTTCTGATACTTGTTCAGTTGGGGCCCCATTGATTTGAATATTTAGGGACTGCATTGACGTTTTCTTGATTGAAAAGCAAATACACTTGGTTTTCTATGTATTAAGAGTTAAGCAAGACTCATTTAGCCATGACGATAATATCTGCAGACTGTATTGAAGTTTTTTGCTGACTGCGACACTACTGATGATGAGCTGAGAAGGAAGAGTTTCCTTATATTTTCCCTAAACTATAAAAGGCCTTTTTTGCACTGCAACAGGGTTCAACACCTGGGTTCAGTGTGTTTGAACTAGCTCTTATGGCCCAGTTCCACCCCAATTTCTGAAACCATGAGACCTGTGGTTCTGTTTGATGTCAGCTGCTGTTCAGTGGCCGGAGGAGGGTGTCATGTCACACTGATGAGGCTATTTTCATGTGTATTGCTTATGATAAGTGTAACATCTTTTTCACAGGAGTTCAACTAAACTATCAAGCTACCAAACAACAAGCTACCAAGAAACAATAAGCTAGAAAAACAGCCCCAAACCATGATGTTCCCACCTCCAAACTTCACTGTTGGTATGGTGTTTTTGGGCTGATGTGCAGTGCCATTTGACCTCCAAACATGATGTGTATTCTGGCATACAAACAGTTCAATTTTGGTCTCATCTGACCAGACTATATTCTCCCAGTATTACACAGGCTTGTCTAAATGTTGTGCAGCAAACTTTAAAGGAGCTTCAACATGCTGTTTCTTCAGCAGTGGAGTCTTGTGTGGTGAGCGTGCATACAGGCCATGGTGGTTCAGTGCATTACTTATTGTTTTCTTTGAAACAATCATACCTGCTAATTCCAGGTCTTTCTGAAGCTCTCCACAAGTGGTCCTTGGCTCTTGGACAACTCTTCTGATAATTCTTTTCACTCCTCTGTCAGAAATCTTGTGAGGAGCACCTGGTCGTGGTCGGTTTATGGTGAAATAATGTTCTTTCCACTTCTGAATTATGGCCCCAACAGTGCTCACTGGAACCTTCAGAAGTTTAGACATTCTTCTGTAACCGATGCCATCATTATGCTTTGCAACAATAAGGTTGTGAAGATCTTGAGAGAGCTCTTTACTTTTACCCATCATCAGATGGTTCTTGTTTGATACCTGGCCATTATTTGGGACTGAACCAACTGATATTAATTTTCACTGACAAGGGGCAGACTTGCTTTCTAATTACTGAGAGAGTTCAGCTGGTGTCTTGGCTTTCCATGCCTTTTTACACCTCCCTTTCTTCATGTGTTCAATACTTTTTCCCTGTGCCATTCTTCGTGTGTTCAATACTTTTTCCCTGTGCCATTCCACATTATTACAAGTAACTTAATTTCTGGACATTTAYGGTTTGATTTCTTTGTATGTATGGATCACTTGGGTTGTTACCGACATCTGGTGAGCATTTCATGTCATTAGCACCTCTAGTAATACTGAGAAAAATGGTGACGTGTTCAATACATATTTTACCCGCTGTACCTCAGACTATGGGTAAGGTAAGTTCTTTTCTTTTGTTGTTTTAAAGCTAAAATGCAAGCCATTTCTTCCTATAAGAAATTTGACAGACAATCAGTACGCTATGTATGAAGTCTCAACAGTCAGTGGAAAGTATGCGTAGAATCTGCATGGCTCATGGATAGTATGCAGTACGCTTGTAGCCTGAACTCGGCAGACATTTATTTGTCAATGTGTTAACTGGCAAACAACTAAACCTCTACAATAACTCCTGTTCAAGCTAAACCTAAGATACTGAAGAAAACTTCTGGGTATGTTTAAGAGACACTCTGCCTTTAACCTACAGAGCAAAATTTGTCTGGCCCAGTTCTGGCCCACACAATGCAAAACCAGTCAGCCCAGATACCACAAAGAATGATGACTCTTTGCTGTCTGAGATGCGGTTTTCCAGAGGTGGTCCATGCATGGACCAACACCACACAAATCAAACCACAACTGGGCCAGTTGTGGCATTCCTTCTTAAAAGCAGCACCATCATTGCTTGACGCACACTTTCCTGACAAACCACTTGCCATGCAGTCAGCCAGCTTCTGGGAGGTTAAAGGAAAGAATCTGCTTCATTCTGCTGTCAGCTGTGTTAGCTCAGAGAGACTTAGACCTGCAGCCTGTGTTAGTGAGTTTGAAACAAATTAGTTTGTTTTGCATAGTTACAACAAAGCTTTCAAAGTTTAACAAATGGCTTTGAGTAAATTTGTCAAACCAACATACATGACACTGTTAATGTTGGTTAGCTCTGTATTAGTTTACAAATTAGTAATTATTTGTGCTAACTCTATAACCTGACATGATCATGAATAGAGTGCATCATTAACTCCAAAATTCTAGTCTAAAAACAACAAAATCAGGACTCATTTAATTAAAATAATACAGCTTTCTAAAAATACTATAAAAAACTAAATTAATTGGGAATAAAAAGAGATAATTACAGGTTGCTTATCTTTGCGAACCAGCTACATTCACACATCTGCGGATTATTCACTCCATGGCAGGTTTATTTTTTTTAATGTTGGGAAACAATGTTCCAATAAAATTACCAGCTAGTTTGAAGAGGATTTTTTTAAATATGTATAATTATGAGTCACATTGAACCAGCAGCAGTCTGAATGTTAAAGTGATAGTTCAATAAGTTTGAAGAGGCAGTATGATCCATTTCTATATGTTTTTCATAATATATTTTACCATCCACAGGTTTTGTTTTGACTAAAGTCTAATTGCAGTTTCATGAAGTGCAACGTGTGAGTGTATTTAAGTTTTCAAGCATATCTTTCATGTTTCCGGAGTTATAGTTATACAATGTGAATTACATTGGTGGAATGATTTTTACCTAAGAATATAATCCGTGAGATATGCTTTATGTATTAAATGATAAAATGAAAAGCTCTAAATAAATCTGTGTTGGGTGTGTATTTCCACCTCTGGTTTATACGGACTTTAAAGCTTTGACCTTTGGTTTGATTTCTATCAAAAGGAGATGTTTTTTATTCAATCCTCAGGTTATTTATCTGTGCTCTCCCAGACAATTTCTTTCTGCCTTTGTGTGAAAACTGTTCTCATTTAATAATAATAATAAAAAATCTATGAACCAAGTGAAAGTGACAGCAAAAGATAAATTAGGAACAAGATAAATCAAGAGACAAAAAGTAAGAGTGTAGCTGTTTTGATTGCGTTATTTTTTTAAATTCCTTCAGAATAAACCAAATGGCAGAATGTTTAAAGGACTTTAAAGAAGTCTGAAACTGTTCACAAACCAGAGTTGCTTTATTCCACACAGCTCATCAACAAATAGTGTGACGACTAAACCTCTGTCTAACCCAAAACGAAAAGAATTAAACCATCAAACATGATAAGAGAAAAAATGGTCCTTGCTCAACTTGTGAACTGTTTTAGTATTGGAGAAGCAAAAAAATAAAATAAAAAAAATCAAATGGGATGATTTAGTAGGGCCTGAAACCGGATCACAAGCACTGAATTTAAAAAAAACAAAGTTAGAAAAAAACTGGCTGTAAGGGTAGACTAGATAAGCCTTAAAATTAAAGTTGCATACCAAAGCAACTTGAAACTCTTTGAAGCTCAACTGCGATTTACTGGTAGGTGATGAATGTGTTATTGACAAACTGCTAAAGCATAGACTGCTCTCACAGAAAACTGCTTCGAGGAGAAAAAAGTCTTCTTTTGGTAAAAAATATCCTTTTTATCTGTGTGAGGACTTAGTGCTGTCTTTTACTCTTCTTTTTCAGCTAGTTTTGAAGAAAGTGCCATGATGGCAGTTTGCTATTCAAGCTTTAAGGTATAAATATCAGCAGTGAGCACCAACTTCAGATGTTATCATCAATTAAATGGACATTATTAGCCGTTATCAGTCCCATAGAATGACTTCAGACTAGCTTCAGACTGTCCCGACTGTGCCGCCTAGTGGGTTCTCCATCCCATAGAATGGCTTCATACTGTCAGCTGGTTAGTATGAGGCATAAAGCCACTAAGGATTTTTATGCAATCTGGTTCATATGAGGCATAAAGCCACTAAGGTTAATTTTAGAGAAAACAATATGGGCTACGATAAAGTAGATCAGACTCCGGTGGTAGCAGATTGTTGCATTCCAACGTATATGGCACTGGTGGCCCACTAGGGGGCACAGTCGGGACAGTCTGAAGCCATTCTATGGGACTGATAACTGCTAATAACGTTCATTTAATGGACTGATAACATCCGAACTGGCTGCAGTGAGAAAGTCCACAAACTGCTTATATA
>NW_013952523.1:1417791-1424923 GCF_001266775.1 Austrofundulus limnaeus | reverse complement strand
AAGTGAAGGTGATTCTTAAAGAGATAGAGGCCAATTTCAAGGAGTTTAGAAGAGGAAGTGATGGGAAGATAAGTTTATTTTCTATTTAAACATAAAAACAGTATTTTAATAACAACTAAAGCTGACATAGATACTTTATTTTGGTATAGTATTTAAATATATGCCTGAGAAACACATAATATTGGCCCTTTAATACTTTCAAGGCACTCTTTAGCTTTTGGATTGACTGTGACTTCGTACCAGTGTTTTTGTCGGTGAAAAAAGCAAAGAAAAGGAGAAGAAAAAAACAAGAATGATGAGAACAAACTGGTACTCTTGACAGTTCCATTGTGCTGAATGTTAGCTGTGTTCCCCCAAAAAACATTGAAAGAAAAAAAAGAAAAAGAAATTGCATTTGGTCTACTCTATAAATGTCAGGTTCAAGTTTATAAATCAAAAATGACAACACAAAGCTGTAATTTAGGGTCCCCTAAGATTCAGGAATGAAGTGCAAAAACAATAATTACTTGCCATTCAGCAAAAGGGAAAAATAAAAAAAGTAGACTCTCTGTAGACTTAAATCAAACAATCATTGTTCCAAACCACTTCAGCTATGCCCTGAATGTCATTAAAATCCACTCCACAAGGCTACAACATGTATTTACCAACGATACACAAGGACAGCAGTTACAGAACATCACTTTCATGAAGTACAAAAAAAAAACAAAAAAAACCACGTAGGTATGAAACATCAAATACACTTAATATGTGATTTAGTTCTTTTTTATTCTAAACATATTTGGAGATGGCCAAAGCCCTGTATTCAATCTAAAAACTTAACTTTATTGAACAATAAAATTCTTACTTATATGTGATTCTTAAATTTCACCCCCAGAATCTCACTTATTGTCTCACATATAGTTGTCTGACGTTCCTTTTCGAGCATTTGGTAAGCTCTTCATGTGCATATTAAGAATGCAGTTACTGTATCCCTGACAGTAGCACTGTATTTGCAAGGCATGATTTGTAAATGCATATATTCATATATACACTATGCGCCTGAGCAGACACGTAGAATGTAGTAGTGTTGTCACACAAGAGTGTGTCACAGACACAAAAATAGCATGGGAAACCCTAGATACTAAGAACATTGTAGCACTACAGTTGTCTTTACACTATACTGTATGTCACGGTGTTCTAATAGGCCATGTCGACTGTGAATAGCATAAAGGGATCATCCTCTTATTTGAAGGGGGATTGATAGCATCTAAAAGGAATTTGAAAAAAGTAAACTCATTTTAATAAACATTACAAATCAAGAAGAAGACAAGAATCACCTGACAATCAGAAAGTTGGATTCACTGACTGCATGTTAAAATATCTACAGGCAAGACACTGAACTCCAGGCTGCAGATAATGTGTTTGAATGTGAAAAATATGAAGATGAGATAGAGGTACCTCAAAGCAAACATAATATAGATTTAAAACTTTGCTGGAACGTTTCTGAGTGGAATTTGCATGTTTTCACTGTGCATGTGTTAGACACATCTATGTTAGGTTAACTGGAGCCATAAATTGGCAATAAATGTCTGTGTGTGCCAGATTGGAGCAGTAGTCAAGTCCAGTTGTTACTATCTCAGGCAGCTGGCAAAGTAAAAGCTGGTTCTCACACACTAGAACTCTGTCTTCATCCTCGGACGTCTCCAGTTGGTCCAGAACACTGTAGCTCGGCTGCTAACTGGAGTTCCTAAGATGGAACACATCAACCCCACTCTGGCTTCCCTCCACTGGCTGCCTGTTCGTTTTAGAATTTATTTTAGGATTTTTTGTTTTGTTTTTAAAAGTTTGGATAGCCATACCCCAACCTACTTCTCTGAATAGTTTCATACTCTCCTGCAGGAGCTGCGAGATGTCTGACGAGGCTCGCTTTCAGAACTATTTTTGTCCCAAGTCTAGTTTGATGAGCCGCTGACCCGCATCAGTGCTGATATGTCCTGTCAGGACACCGACTAGAGGCACTCGATTTCAGCTAAAAGGCTCCTGTCCATCTGCTTCAGGTTAGTGGATATCATTCAGGAAACTGTCTCTTCAGAAAATCTGTCACTACGTTACACAGTCAAGTCTCTCTGATTGATTGACACATAAAAGTTCAGATTTTCCAACTCAAGCATTCAGCGTGCTTGAGTCGTGCAGTTCATTCAAACCGTACCGCTCTAATCACGCTAGACGTGCAGCAGCTGCTTGGCGCGTGTCCACCATAGACTTTGCATGTAAACCTGACACTCCTGATGCTGAAATTACGTTCGGTGTGAACGCAGCATTAGAGGGGACAAAGCTTTTTATGTTGCCACTCTAAGATTAAGGAATGATCTCCCATTGTATGTTAGAGAAGCACCTTCACTGTCCACTTTTAAAACTCTTTTAAAAATGCATTTTATTCCTTGGCTTTGGGCACAGCCTGAGACTCACTTTTGTTAATTTTACTTATTTTATTGTTTAACTGTTTTTTATACTGGAGAATGGCACCGGCCTCCTGTGACCATGAACAGGATAAAGCTAAGCCAGAAAGTAGATAGACATATGATGTTGCCCAAGTTAATTTAGCTGCAGACGAGTGACCACACATTCAGTAAAATCCACCCATCTATTGTCTTTACCTGCTTTTTTTTCTGTTCAGAGATACAGAAGGAGCTGGTGCCTCTCTCTAGTGGTCAGTGTGCAGGAGGCGAGTACACACAGAACAGGTCATGTGTCCAACACAGGGACACATAGATACAAATGAGACAAACAACCATTCCCACACTCACTCACACCTACGGACAATTTAGAGTTACTGATTACTCTAACATGCTTGTTTTTGGTCTGTTGGAAGAAACCAGAGCACCCAGAGCAAACCGTAGACACGGGGGAACCATAAAGCCTAAGTAACAATGTTATGTTAGAAAAAACTTTCATTTAAACATTAATAATAATAACATAATAAATGATTTTCACTAAATAAGTTTGTAATGTATTATGAAATAATCATGTTTCTGTCACCTCACATCATAAAAACGACAAATGAGAACCTGCTTGGAAGCTACTGATTTAAAATACATGAAAGCCAATTTCTTATGTACCCTTGTGTATTATAAAGCATGCGATTCATCAAAGTGCTGACTGTGCATTTAATGAATGACCTAAGTTTGTAGACTTCATTATAGGTTTTGTGACTTATTTTTAGGGCAGCGCAGATGTAGTGAAACATGAACACGTTCCAACACCGGAGGACTCTGTATTCATGAGGGCCAGCCAAGAAAGCGTGACTAACAGAGCTGATACAGTCAGAGGAGATCAATCACAGGGGCAGAGATGGGAACGCATTAGTCTATTAGGACATTATAAATATTCATGAGTATGTTACAACAGAAAGTACTTAAATGACTCCTGATTTTCAGTGTGTCGGTATATTTTGCTGATGCTGCTTTACAGGAAATTGCAAGCAAAGACATGATTACAATGTCACGTACTCAGGTACAACTCAGACAAATAAACATGTCACAGGCACTCTTTTTGAGGGAAAATGTGCCATCATTCAGACAGAAAACAATTTCTTCTTTCAGCATTCCTTCATGCAGGACAAAACAGTAAATAAAACAGGAGAAACTACGACTTTAGAGAAGATATTCTTGTGCAGTTTACCTGTAGCACATTTTCATTTCTAGTAAATTTGTAATACAGGCAAGGAAAATGAGTACAACCGCTAATGGGGTGTCTGGAGAATTAAAGAGCCTTGCCCTCATCATCATTTTCATTTTAGTCACATCTTAGGAGCCCCACTGACCCTGTAATCCATGATGTTCTTTGTGCCTCTAACTATGACTACATAGCTGTGCTAGATTAGCCTAAGTTTGTGGTCTGCATAGCAAAAATTTATTCAGAAAGGAGGCAAAGTAAAATTAATATTTCAACTACAATACCATAGAAATGTTAAAAGTATTATCTCTTGCCACAAAAACACTACAGAGCAATGATCAGCAGGAGAAAACTCAGCATCACAGTTTAATCTGATGATATCTCTGCTGATGATGACCCTTTGTGAGTGCATCTTTCCATCAGTCGGCATGGCCGGGCCACAATGCAATCGTGAGCTAATGACATCTCGAAGCCTCGCTGCTCTCCATGTGCGTAGGATAAAATGGTTTTTCATCAGGAGTGATGAGAGCAATAAAGAAGCGTCTGCCTCTGGTAATCACCACAGCATCGAGATGAGGTACCACCCACATGTGAACCCTACCCCTAACCGATGACTACAGCTCATCCAGACATGGGAAAGGAATAGGACGCTGACACCCCCTGAACAGAACTGGGTTCGTGTACTGACAACTTGAAACATTACCCCAAGTCATTACAAGTAAATAGATGACTTGCATCTTTGGTTTTTGAATAATGGCAGCTATCGGAGGTTGTGGAGCCATGGCTGATGATGGGAGGAGACACTGGCATGTCAGACCATCAGTCCCAAAGGTTCCCATGGGAAACGCTGCAGTCACTTATCATGATCGAACCCACGACTGTGAAGCTCAGACCCTGACACTAAGTGATCAGTTATATATTCCAAGCACAGAGTCCTGAATCCAGACTAAACACCTTAAATCCTCAAATCAATATGAAGACAGCAGTAAGTCTAAAAAATGGTTGTATTTGTTTGCTTCATTTCAGTCTGATGGTAGAATTAAAAGTTCTAAAAGTTGCTCTCTTTGTTTAAAGTCCCTGAGCATTTTTTTGTGCTTATGACAGGAACAAAATGGAAAATATGACTTTTCCTTATTTGATTTATCTGTGTGATGCTCATCTACCATGTTCCTTTCAGGAAAGACTGATGGAATGAGTGTTTAAAGGAATGTTAGCAAACACTCACATACCTTAAAAAAAGGCAGTCCAAGTGACCCCAATTTTGAAAAGCACACACAGAGTATGTCCACTAAAAGCACTCAGTAAATGGCATGCAATAACCTGCGAATGGAAGGTCGGGGTCAATTTGAAGGTATCTTATGTAACCTCACATCTGTTTGGGTAAATACGACTTCCTGAGACGTAAAATGGATTTTTTATGTCTTGAAGGCAGAGCTGGAATCAAAAACATACTTCTGTTTTTTTTATCTGGTAACTGCTAAAACACAGGATGCACAGGATGGTTGTGTCTCCCTGTTGAGATCTGAGTTGGTGCTCAAATATCATGACCTTTGTGTCACAAAGAGCAAAAGCTTTTAGGTGAGTTTTATTATCTGCTTAAAGCATATTGGACATAGTGGAAACGGTGTTGTTTCCATTGTCTTCATTAGCTTTAAGGGGGCATATCCTGCTTTTAAATTCTCCCTTTTCACATTTAAATTATTCAGTTGGGGTCTAAAGGGGAACAGCAATGCTTTGGAATTACTTCTTTTTTTATCTTGTCAAAATAACCTGAAAACCCTCTGCCTCAGGCCAACGGAGAAGAAAAAAATGGAAGGAGGGTGAGAAAGGTGAAAGTTTTATTTCTCTAGTTGATTTATGCAGTAAATGATTTTTTTGTTGATTAATTGTTAAATGAGGCCCCCTTTTCACCACTGTTCTGAGGTGTATCTGAGAACAACTCATTTTGGAACAGTGTCTTTAAATGCAAATAAGCCCCCGTCCAGGTCTCGCTGCCAATAATCATTGGTCACGCCACCATGTTTGGCCATTTTTGTAGTTTAATAGCAGCTTTACACTAGTTACCAGCGGCGGAGCATAAATTTTTTATTTACAAATGGATTAAAAGGTGTCAGCAACAGAAGATTTGTCCATCTAGCCTACATGTTCAAGCCAGAGTCTTAACCAGAGTGAAAGAAAAATGAAGATAACGAACCTGCAGAATCACAGATTCATGACACTGATAAGCCTGAAGTCTATATTAACAGTTCTGCAGCAAATACTGTGATGTAATAGTTCAGAAAACATTGCAGAGAATAGAGAAAACTGAACAGATTTAAAATGATGACCCAAACAAAATATATCTATTTGGCAATGTGATAAAAATCCCATTAGATCACAGGTCCCATTTTGAAGGGCAACCTGGGCCTGTTGTATGTATTTTTGGGGGTGCGGGAAACCAGAGTACCCGGAGAAAACCCACACAAGCACAAGGACAACATGCAAACTCCACACAGAAAGACACCAGCTCCAAACCGGGGATCGAACACAGGACCTTCTTGCTGTGAGGCATCGGTGGCTAACCACTGAGCTGCTGTGCTGCCAAATTCCTGGCAATCCTACATCCCAAGTACACAATAAAATGCATTTAACAGCCAAAACAGTGGATTTTACATGGAATGTTCTCTTTACCTAAACAGCTACTGATTTATTTTATTGTATTTTGTTTGTTTTATACTTATTCTAAACAAGTTGTTGGCTTTCTGGCAATGAAACAATTACAATTTAACATTTATACAGTTCAGCAAACAATGCCCTTGTAATTTTGTCTTTCACCACTGAGCAGATACTGACTGCAGAATAATTTTTATTCTTCAAATCAATTTAATCACAGGAATGCAGTTATTACCTCTGTCCAGGCTAATATAATCAGCTGGTGTGACAGCTGAAAAGTGAATTGTGGAGCTGCAGTGCCCTTTACAGCAAGCACTGGTCAGCAGGACTATCCTCTGCCATTTCATTGCCAATTAGGCCGTGAGGCGTGGATTTGACTTGCGGCTCGGAGCATGGCTGAGTCGCTATAACCGTAGATTAATCCCTGACCACGGAATGGTGCGCTGCCGTCACTCTGCTTCCGGGTGCTACCTCTTAACAGGTTGGGTGTTTCAATCTGAGCAGGCCCCGGGGGACCGTGGAGGAAGAGAAACAGTTGTAATTAAAAAGAAGTCCATAGGAAATTAAACTCTGATTGATAAGGTCAACAAAAAAGGGCCACGATGAATACATCAGCATAATGAAAAGTAAATGCTGCAGCAGCAGCTCACCATTATTGTGACCAACAGGCAATTACAGCGACACTGTAAGCTGGGAGCTCATGACAGCTCCAAGAGTCCAAGAGATGTCCATCAGACTGGGTCATTGCAAATCACCAGGAAACATTCCCCTCTGTCTCTGTCAAAGGATGGATCTCAGCTCTCGTTTTTTACCCCCCCCCCCCCCC
>NW_013952523.1:1415363-1416849 GCF_001266775.1 Austrofundulus limnaeus | reverse complement strand
CAATATTTTTTATACTACATTTATACTAACCTAACACTTTGTAACAACTAAGGCAAAAATGTAATTAATTCAGAAAATGTTTTCAGGACCCCATCTTGAAGTTTTGGGACCCCACTTTGGGTCCCGACCCCAACTTTGGGAAACACTGGTTTAGAACATTAGCCCATGTTAGCGATGATGCTGCTAACATCACTTTAACACTCAGAAACTGGACCCATTCTGTTCAAATTTGCTGCAACTCAGCCATGTTTTAACAGGTTGTGGAGAATGTCCAATGATCCAGTGTGAAATGGGTCAAACTAGATCAATCATTTATAAAGAGACTAATTTAAAGCTGATGTGTCCAATAAATTTCCATAAGGGCCACAATCCTATATGTTTAACATGTTTCTCTCATTTAAAACACCTGTTTTGAATGAATGCCATTTTTGCAGAACTTGAAGACATGTTGAGGAATTAATTCAATCACTGAATTGTGTTGTAGCAGGAAAAGAACAAAAAACATGGAAAATAGTTGTCCTAGAAGAACAAAATTGGACACTACTAATTTAAAGAAACACAAATGCACATTCATACAGAGAAGTCAATTTAAAAAAAATTAAAGAAATGTCAGCTTTTTAAAAAATATTTTTAAAATTTATTTTTTAGGTGTCAAGCACACAGGACCTTTAGTCAGCACAATTCATTCACACAAACACACGCGAGCATAAGTGCATATATTACTGTGGGATGGTCATGTTTTCCTGCTGCAATCTATCCATGAACTTTAACATAAACCTCTGCTTGAACCCATTACAGGGCTCGCAGCCACCCCCATACAGGCAGGGAGCAAAACAAACAGTGTTGCCAGGTGGGAAATGTTGAATTATCGTATCAGCAGCTCAAAATTATCGTATTTTCAGGAAAATTATCGTACACACCGAAGTTACATTCTAGAGAGGCTCAAATTTACAAATACATCCTGCTCAGCAATGTGCTCTAAATTCAACAAACTGCACATTCTTTTGTTTATAATAAAGTTAAAAAGTACTGTTGGGTGTCTTTTTTTTTTTTTTTTTTTACAAAATCTTTGTCAACAAGAACAAAACATGGAGTCTGGGGAAATGCTGCATATAAAAGGAAATGTTAGATAAAATGACAAGAATAAAATGTAAATTATAGGCAAAGTTAAAGTGAAATCAGGAAAAGAACAAATCATTGTAGTTTATTGTACTTTTGATTAGTCAAGAAATAAATTGAGTACGTACTGAGCTAATTTAATCTGCAAGCCTCCAAAATCTGTTTTTTTTTTCTTTAACAATTGTTCCTGGATGTTCATTAAATGTAAATGTTGCTTATACTCATCTTCTCAGTCCCACCTTTTCTTTTTGATTTTACAGTTATTATTTCTTTCACATAAGTACAATTATATTGTATTTATCTTTGCTGCTACTAGTTGCCATAATAACCCCAATGTGTGTGTGTGTGTGTGTGTGTGTGTGTGTGT
>NW_013952523.1:1400710-1415008 GCF_001266775.1 Austrofundulus limnaeus | reverse complement strand
TGGACCTGCAGCAGGGAGAGAGACGCAGTGTGAAGAAGCCTCCTGTCGGTGCTCTGGGACCGGGGAGGAGGAGCTCTCAGCAGCACAATGGAGAAATACGTTCACAGCAGAGTCTCTCTCAATAAAACCAGAAAAAGACTCACTAGATATTCACCAGTCACTTTTCTGAATAACAGTCTCTAGAGGGTCTGAAAAGTCTGTAAATATAGCGAGAAAGTCGCTAAATCAGCACCGCTGTGTTCCACAACCCGCCGCCTCATGTCAGTGAGCAGCGTGTTGGGTCGATTACGTCATACTCTGAAGCGGTCAAATTATCGTACATTATGGGATTTTTGGGATTATTGATCGTACATCGTACAGAGGGCCAAATTATCGTACAAATACGATAATTATCGTACACCTGGCAACACTGAAAACAAACCACTGGTGACCTTTGCGAGAAGAAAAGAATTCCTTGCACCTTGCAATGTACTATTTATCACATTCAGCAATAAACTGACACAACCCATTGTGCCGGCATCTCAGTAACCATTTTTGCAGCCTGTGTCATAACACAGTCCACATACTGTATCAGTGGCTCATGTTTGGGCCACGCTTGACACAACTGCTCAGAGTGCAGAGCAGCAACCATTGATATTCCAGAGGAGGTCTGATCCCCATGAATATTTGAGTTGCTCGCAGGCTCACCATTGAGCGTAGCGTAAAGATGCCGGCTGCTGTTCAAAGGGCATCAAAAGGAACATGGGGCTGAAATTAGTTCAGGGTGAGTTTAAGGCAAAGGATGCAACAGCGCGCTACAGTTGGAAGAGCCTCGATCACGTTAGTAATAAAGCATTAGGATAAAAATAAGAGTGATTCTTTCCTTCTATGGGTTTTGCCTCTCATCAGCACGCGGATCACACCCGTGCTCATAACTTACAGATGGAAGACGCTTTGTATTGGCAGATGATAAAGATTAACAGAAGCCAGCACAGTAATTTCTGAGCTTGCATTCAATAGTTAAGTGTTAATCAATCATCTTGGAGCTAAGGCACTGATCCATAGGCAGTTCTGGTCATTAAGGTTAATGTGATGATCAAAGGCGGGCAGCTGGTGATTCCAGCTCAGCACTCCTCAACTGTAAAACTGGATAAATATCAGCTAATGTGCTCATTGTTATGGGCTAGCTGCATAGGCTCATCAGAATTGTGTAGCGGTGCATTTCGGATTGCTCACATACCCAGACACACGCTCAAGACAGGAAAAAAGGTCAGTCCTCCATCTGCCTCCTCTGCTGTTCACATTGCCACATCTAGACTCCAGGATTGTGTTCAGATTTTAGGCTTAAGGAGGCGTAAATCTATCTACAAATCCAACTAATAACCAAATAATTCCCGAGCACTGATGCAAGAACAGAATAGAGATGTTTCGCCTGAACATAAGGTTTTTTGTTTGTTTGCTTTTCGGTGAAAAAATTTGCCGTAATTAATTCAGAGGGATTCCAGGTGGGAAAAAATAAAATAAAATTATTAACTTCCCTTCAACAAACGCTGTTCATGCTGTTATCAGCTGCTCTGATGGCTTCTTTTGTTTCTGCTCATTTTATCTGCTGATGTCAGCATGAGATTCTTAAAAACACAGCTGCAGTGTGTTTTCTAATCTTACGGGCAAAAGGAACAAGGTTATCAATGATCAGACTGAAAGAAAGGAAAAGCAAGGCATGGCTGAGGGGTAAGACAAAAAATACCATTTTCATGTTTTTTCTTGAAACTGTTGGACAAAAGAGAAAAGGGAAGATAAAGAGCACTTTTTTGTTTGGTTTTGCTTTTGCCTAGACTTCACTAGGACAGACAGAAAAATGTTTGTCTTAAACTATTGTCTGCACTGCACTTTTCTCAAGGTTTTCTTGTTTGCTGTAAACATTTCAAGTCAGCTGTCCAGTGGTTGCTGTCTTTTTGCTATTTACAATTCAGTGAAGCAATATTATAAGGAGTGCAGCCCAGTTGATCCAAGGCCAAAATTCTAACTCGTGTGTATGGCACAATATGGAAATATTGTCCACAAAAGTCAACATATGTGCATTTTACATGTGCATTAATCAGTGGGTTGAACGTTCAATGTCAATCTGCTGTCAATCATGCTCTGACTAATGGCTCAAGGGAAAGATGTGGAGGTCATGTTAGCAGCAAGTCAGTCATCAGGCGCAAATGGCAGCAAACATTACAAAGGGAGGAATAAACAGCGGGCAGGAGGAAGGTACCATAGGTAAAAATAAATTAATAAACAAATAAATAAATAAATATAAAAAAGCTAAAGAGGGAAATCAACTAAAAAATGAGCCAGTTTGCAAACACAGCCAGCCAGAAACAAACAACTGACCACAATATTTCAGCAGCACTAAAGAAAACATAAGAGACCAGAGGTGGGGAATCAACTCACATGACTTAAACACAAGTAAGGCCGGCGTCACACTACAAGAAAATCATGCCGATTTTTGCCCTTCCGACAATCTTAAGTAAGTCCAGATTAACGTGATGGATTTAAAGATAATCATAGCAGATATTCTCACCGTGGGTGGTGAGTTAAGAATGATTTAGTCGGCTCGGAATGACGTCGGGACCGTTCCGACCTCAAATCGGACATATTCAACATGTTTGATTTTTTGGCCCAATATCACAGTGTGTGTAGTGTTCACCTGAGCTCTCAGCCTGTTGAATGAGACGTGTAGCCAATCAGAAAGCGAGGTGACGTTAACACGGAGGGGATTCCAAAATACAGAACACAAAAAAAAACTGTCATGACTCAACAGAAAGTCTGCTGGATGTTAAAAGTCCTATGGAATTGTTTTTTCCTCTGGTAAAAATAGTCCACAAACGATCAACATTGTTTCTTCCTCATCGCAAATGTTTATTTACTCTGAACTCACGTCTCTCTGGAGGTCACGTGAGATTTTTCTTCGGACATCTGAATTCTCGCGAGATTTCAGGAAGTCTCGCATGATTTAATATCCGACAACGTCTGACTGTCATGAATGAAATATCTTTTCGTGTGTGGTGTGTTGTCTCTTGCCGTGTGGCTGTGCACCACACACTGTAGGACCAAACCTGGTGGATCCATGATTTTTTATCCTCACGTGTGGACTCTCTCAGTCTTTGAAAATCGGCCGACTGTTTTAAAATCTTGTAGTGTGACTCAGCCTTAAGACTCAAGTCAATAATATTACGACTTAAGACTTGACTTAAAAATGTTCAGAGATTTGTGACTTCACTTGTAGTTTTACACCAATAACTTGGTACTTGAATTGGACTTGATCCTGTTTACTTGTAAAGACTTGATATTTTACCCAAAATCTAAAGTTTAATACACATCATTTATCAAGTGGGACCAATTAATTAATTTCACTCATTTTGTATTAATAAAGGTAGGCTGTCTGTCTTTTTTCTACACTCTGTGCATTTGTGTGCGTGAGCTGCAGCACAGCCAATCAAATGAAACCAAATTTAAAAAAAGGAAAAATATAGTTTAATGGAATTTTTTGCAGCTATGTTTATTTGAACTGTGTTAAAGACTGCAATTTTAAAAGTATTTTTTTAAAATACTTTGTAACTTCAATTGCACATTTCATCAAGATTTGAGATGAATACAGATTTTAAAAACACACACGTGTATTATTTACTTTTAACAACATTATTTTTTTAAAAGAAAACTTGAAAGGACTTGATATCCAAAGTTTCAGACTTGGGACCTGACTTGACAGTTGCCTGTCTTTGCTTGAGACTTGACGGTGTGGAAAAAAAATAAATTATCAAAATGCACTGAAACATTAACTGAGAGATGTAAACAAAACACAACTGTGAAAAACAAATGACAAAACCTAAACCAGGACACAAATACCCACAGACCATGACAGAATCTGGTGAGTTTGTTACAGCTGAGGATTAAAATGGTTCAAATTTATGTGATTACAGTGAACAAGCAAAATGATCCCATCTGATGGGTATCATGAATCAGTCCAAACTGATAGTTTTTTTTTAAAAATAATTTACAGGATCTAATATCTTTCTTTCATTACCGGTGTGTGTTGAGTGTGTGTCTCCGAGTAAATCCAGATAACCTTTCAGATGATAACTTTTCCCCTATGACTCACACATTTCCCGTGCTAAATTATGCTAATGCAGCATTTGAGCCATGAACTGTCAATGAGACGGAGATGGAACCCGGTTTCTTGCTAATCACTGTGTCTGGTCGTTGACGCAAAATGCAGTTGTTAAAAACAACTAATAAATTCATAAAGGGGTAAAAACTGTTTGATTTATTAAACAGAGTTGTGTGTTGATGTTGAAAACTGAGCAGTATTTTCATGAATATCAAATGACAGAGGATGCAAATATTGTTTTAGTGGGCCACAGGTGACATATTGTTGTGTCTCTCTCATGCCACAATGAGGCTGACATTTGTTCAACAATTACTAGATATCTTATTAATTCCAGAAAAAGTATTTCTTGTAAGGATAAAGCCGCATGCCTTCAGCCATCTAACATGGTTTTAGGTCAACATTCTTATTACCTTTGTATGTAAACACTTTGATCACACAGTACCATATAATATTATCACTCTGGCTTTACTATATCTGACCAAAGCAATGTTTTTTTTTTACTAAGGTAAATCAACTAACCCATTTTCTAATCCTAATGTTTGCTAAGGAGTGAAAAGGATGTCAGGTTTTGAAACAAGAAACCCAGATTTTGAATATTTGATCAACACTACAGAATTAACGTTAAGAAATGTCCTGATGCATCTCAGTAATCCAGGTAAAAAATCAAAAAGAAAAAATTGTGTAGGTCTTCTGGACGGGTTCTTCTCTAATGAAACGTTTCGTCTCTCCTCCAAGAGACTTCTTCAGTCTGAGAGTTTCAGGAAAAATGCAGGCTTTTGAGTCCTGCCTCCATGTGACTGATACTCACGTCACATGGCTACCGTTGACACTTAATTAACACCTATTGTTAACAGGGGTGGAGTGATACTGACAATAGCAGCACTGTAGGAGGGGGACAACTGAAAACGGAGGCCTCCACCTCTGTTTAAGACCGTCCATCTTTAAACAGAGGTGGAGGCCTCCGTTTTCAGCTGTCCCCCTCCTACAGTGCTGCTATTGCCAGTATCACTCCACCCCCTGTTAACAATAAGTGTTAATTAGGTGTCAACGGTAGCCATGTGATGTGAGTATCAGTCACATGGAGGCAGTGCTTAAAAGTCTGAATTTTGCCTGAAACTCTCAGACTGAAGAAGTCTCTTGGAGGAGAGACAAAACGTTTCATTAGAGAAGAACCCGTCCAGAAGACCTATATATTTTTTTCTTTTTGAACGTTAAGAAATGATCTGAATAATTTGAATGGCTCTGTATGATGAAAAATTGGAACCAAGATGTGGACAATAAAGAGCCGTCATCATTATATCTTAAATTTTGCCTCCTTAACTACAGATACTATTGCTCCTCCTTCTCTCTATCCTGAAAAACAGGTAGAATGGCAAAGTACAGTAGCTCAGAGGGAGGGGGTTTTGCTTGACAAAAAACATGGTTCCACCCACATGATGTGATATCATCATCATGTATGCTATACATGATGATTTATCTTTCTACATGATGGCATAACTCGTTTAAAATGGAATTTCTTTATTTAATGGTTCTACGAAACAAATGGATCAGTAAGATCCAGATACCTTCAAAGAGGCATTTTCCCAACCCTACTCAACATGTTTGAGGCATGGACCTGAAGGCAACCTAAACATAAGTTTAGAGAAAATAAAAACAAACAAAGAAAACCAACAAAACCATGAAGAGATTATGTATGCACAGTCCACTGAAACAAAACATCAGACCTAACTTGGGGTTTGAACCCAGGACATTCTTGCTGTGAAGCAGTAATGCTAACCACTAAGCTATATCACAGTTGTTGTAAACTGTCTTTTTTTTCTCTCATCAATGTCAAATTCTTTAGTGTTCTTAGTTTCTGTACAGGGCCGGCCGTAGCCAAGTTGGAGCCCTAGGTACGATTTCTAGTGGCATATACTTTTCTAAATCTCATTGTCAATTTACATACATTTCATAAACTTGAGTAACCAGTAACTGTTTTATAAATTAAATATACTCTGATAAAAGGTTATTGTTTTGTATTTTTTTTGCCCCACTTGTGGCACTCCCTAAATGGACAGTGCTCTTAGTGTTTACCCATACTGACTATGCCATAAGCTGGCCCTGCATCTGATCATCGTCTGGTCATGTAAAACATACCTATAAAAGACCCAAATGATGTTGTGGATTTGGTTTGCAAAGTTACTACCTTAATGTGGTGGAGGGGTTTGAGTACACCTGTAATCCCAAGGGGCTATGTTGTCTGGGGCATCAGCCCTTGGTAAGGTCTCCCATGGTGAACAGGCCTCCAGGGAGGGGTCAGACTAAAAGCGATTCAAAACCCTTGATGAAATTTAGCAAACTCATCAGGAACCCTCACTTAGAAAAGGGAAACCAGGCCTGGCAGGGGGGAGTTCGCTGGCGAGCACCTGGTGGTTGAGCCTTAGCTCCTGGGGCTCGGCCGAGCCAAGCCAGAAGGGACAACAGGAGGCCACCTCCATGTGGACCCACCACCTGCAGGGAGGACCATTAAGGTTGAATGTGATCCAGGCTGCAGGCGAGGGTGGGTCCCTGGCCATTCAGATTCCTGATGGCATAGACTGGATCTAGGGATGTGGATCGAAACCTCACTTGCAGATAAGGAGCTGCAGCTTTTGCATGAGATTGAGTGTTACCAACTAGATATAGTTAGGCTCACTTCTTCTCACAGTTTGGGCTCTGGAACCCAAGCACTCTAGAGGGGATGGACTTTATACTACTCTGAAGTTGCCCAGGGAGAGAGGCACCTCTTCATCACCTGGCTGTATGCCTCAGTGATGAAGTTCTCCTCGAAGAACAATTTGACCCACATAAGAAATTTTAAACATCTAAATATACACATGGCAAAATACAAAGAGATGTGACAGAATTGTAACCTACTACTTTTAATGCATAGACTTTTTCCAAAAACCAGTTTACTTACATCCAACACTTGGATGGTAGCAGATATATTCCGATCAGTGTGAAATGTTGCCTCTATTGGTTTATAATTGCACAGGCAAAGGACCAGCTTATCCGGATGTCAGCTAAGTGAGAAATAAAGACTAAAATGTGCCAAATGCATGTAAGCACATACTTGTTAATAGTAAAAAGTTTTTTATTTTATTATTTATTATTTTTACATAATCTGTTTCTGTATAATGATTTAAAAGGAGTCAACCTTCTTGTTTTTTCAAACCTTAGGATGACCGAAGTCTGAAAACTCCTTAACGTTTCCTCACCCGCCCAAACTTTTTTTTTCTTTCAGCAGTTCTGCTCCAAAATCTCTTCCGTCTTGCTAATGAAATGCATTAAAGTGAAGCGATTACCTTACAAAATTTCACCAACTCCCCCACCTCATCGGAAAGTCTTCATGTCGGGACATGAAAAACAGTTCATCCACAGTCAGTCACTGACCATGTACCCCAACGGTCACCCACTTCCTTTTCTCCAAACATCACACCAGGAAATATCCACACCACTCTACATTTAAAGCCCCAAGGAGCCTTCATAGTAGTTAATCACTAGTTTGGGGGGGGGGGGGGGGGGGCATGCCTGTGAGCCGGATGAGTTACATTCTGTGCTTTGAATGTAATTATCTCTTAAGCTAAAAAAATGTTTTGGACAAATTTAGCCAGACTCCTAAAGTAAAGTAAAATAATAGAACTTTCTGTACAATCAGACCAATAATGAAGACCAATTTTGGTTTTATTTTAAAATGACAAAAAAGAGTGTCCTTCAACTAATTGACTTTTTTTCAAACAAATGGTGTTGAAAGTTTTTAGCCCTTGATTGTTTTATCATCACTTTTCTATCCAGCTCAGCTCATTGTTTGTTTACCATTTAATTGGATGTCTTCACATCCAAGCTGCAATTTTAATCTTTAATAATCCTCAAACACCGACGCAAGTTTCAATAACATCACATGATGGAAAAACCATCTCTTCGTTTGCTCAGCTAGCTTCCACTTTGTTGACAGCTCTCTCAAAGTAATTACTATTTAGTTGCTAAAGCAGAGCAAGCCACCTCGTAAAACATTACTGTATTTACCTTAGAGGAAATGAAGCAGGCTGCGTGAGAACGATCGGCTTCTTGCTGATTAGCTGCAACGTGATCTTACTTTCAAATGAGCTCAAACTTAATTAACTTGTGTGGGACTTGACAAAATGTGCATTGTTTGAACCGAACTTTGAAAACTCAGTCAAAGACTGGAGGAGCAAGGTTTTCTGAAAGTCAAACATGGCTGCAAAAGCCTGTCGCATTTTAAAGATGGCTCGGGAGATAAGTGACTGCAAACAAAAAGACAGCCAATGTTGCAAATGTGAGAAAAAGTTCCATCTTATCTCCAGGTGGTATTCTTTGAAGAAAACAAACACTTCATCGTATTTCCTTTTGTGTGTGTGATTAGTTATTACCCATGAAGCTCCTTTCCCTCCTTTTTGCTCCGAACCCTCATCTTTAATATCTGACTTCCTCGATGCGGCTTCCATAGTGTCAGCCAATTCCTGCCTATCTGTGGACCAAAAGTGGCTGTGCTTGGCTGATTCTGCTGATAAGAGACTGATTGCCTGCTGTCCACAGAGAAAGAGGACATGTGGAGGAGGAGAGAAGAGAGTTAGGAGATGGGGAAACAGAGAAATCATATGAATAACAATAACTTTTGGTATTTGCAAAACTCCAAAAGTACTTTTGTGTTTAGGCTTAATTGGCGATGCTCATTTTCTTTGATGTTTATACACAATATATGTTCCAGGACTGTTTAAAACAGCCCACAGAAACACTTCAGTAGTCACAAAGAAGAATAAGAGGATTCTTCCCCCATTCTATTCATGGACTGCTGATACTGTATCACTGAAGGATGATGAATCATTTGCATTTACATCAAATGCTGATGAGGGAAGTTGTAGAGGCAATGTACAGAAGAATGAGGGAGGGTTAAGGTCAAGTTGTACTTCACAGAGGAGACACTAATCTCCTGCAAAACGGAGGAAAGAGACTTAGCCTGCAAAGTACAGAACTGGAACAAGGGTGAGGGTAGAGGATGATGAACAGAGTGAAACCGCACTTAATGACTGCCAGAGGTGCAGCACTTGAATTTATGCTGGGAATGAATTCCACACCTCAAGTTTTTCTTTGTTCGGCACACGGACGTGTTGTGGACCAGTTTGAGTAGTGATGGAGCCAAAATCTATTTTTAAATACATCACATCAGAGACATGAACATTTTTATTAATTTTTGGATGTCAAAAGTCAGTTTTTTTTAATGTCAATGAGGTATTGTTGAGAAACACAAAAAGTGGAACTCCACTGTGTGAAAGTGCAAACCCTGAATAGTTCATGGCTATTTTACTAGCAGCCTGCGGGCCACATCCATCCTTCTGGTGACTTCTGTCCGGCTCGCCAATGAGCCCCCCCAACCCCCCAACCAAAAAACCTAATCTAATATTTAAAATATATATTTCACCCAACCATTATCTTCCACTTTATTCTAAGTTGGGTTGCGGGGGCAGCAGCTTGAGCAGGGAAGCCCAGACCTCTCTTTCCCCAGCAGCCTCTTCCAGCTCTTCTGGGAGGACTTCGAGGCGTTCCCAGGCCAGCCGAGAGACAGCCTTTCCAGCATGTCCTGGATCTTCCTCTGGGTCTCCTCCCAGTTGGACATACCTGAAGCACCTCATCCAGAAGGCATCCTAACCAGATGCTCAAACCACCTCAACTGGCTCCTGTCGATGTGGAGGAGCAGCGGCTCCACTCTGAGTCTCTCCTGGATAAAGGAAGTTCTCACCCTATCTCTAAGGGAGAGTCCAACTACCATGTGGAGTGTTATGGTGACATTTATTTAACAAAGACAGAAATACGTGGTCCAAGAATGAAGGTACTCTGTGGGATGATCAGCTGAGTTTTATTGCAACAACAGGAAACACAGAGAACAACTTGGCCTGTCTCTGTGCCTCTGCTTCTCTCTGTCACTCCACTCCACACTACTGTTGAACACTGTTGTAATGTGTCTCGAGAGGCCTCATATATATATATTAATAAACACCATAATGTCATCTTAGCAAGATTTGATACAAGGTCAATGGAAAACACAAAGATAAACACAAGTGATATCTAAGAATGACTGTTGTTAGCAAATCTTGTTCTGACTTTAATCATTCTATCTGCAGATGAACAGAATGTCATGAAAACCTAGGTCATTAAAGGATGTCATGAATTACTTGCTTAAACATAAAAGTATTAGTTCTATTACATGGAGAAAACTCATTTTCGCAGCGTGTATCCATGATTTTGTTCTTTTGGTCACTACCCAAAAAATAGATTTCAAATTATTTGTAAATGTAAAAATGTAAAATTTATAAATTACGATTCAACACAACAACATATGAAAATTTGAAGGTAAAAGATAATAATACTTGTTCTGTTACAGTGTTTCACCTGGGCAACGCCGAGCTGTTGGCTTTGAATAACTGTGGCTTCTGGAGCGATTTAGTTGAACAGCCCTGGTTTATGGCATGCACATAACAAAAAGAGTAACAGTACAAGTGAATTAATTGGACTTATACAAATAGTTTGCTTTAAGCAGTCACACAAGGCCTCAACTGGTGGAATACATCAAGATAATTTAAATAACTGATAATTGTTTTTTTTTTTTTTTCATTGCATCTTAGCCCTCTGGACTGTATTCAAATTGTGCACTGCCTAAAGATCCCCACCCTAATTAAAACAATATAATTTGCAGCATGACAATTTAATATGTGAGGGACAAAACAAAAACAAAGCTGTACATTATAAAAACAATCAGTGAAGACTAAATTCAGGATTGCAAATACTCACAAACACTGTGGAGATCAAGTAATGTAGGAAAGCTCCATCACGTCACATGAATGTTGTTAGAATAATGGAGCATTTTTCATTAAGGAAGCAGAATGTCTGATAAGGGATTTAGGCTTCGATAAGTGTAATTTACCTAAGTAAATAATAGTTTTACTAATCATATATTACTGTTTTAATTCTTATCTCACCTGTTTGACTTCTTCCTTCTATAAGACCTCCTCTGTAGACAGGCCACCACAGCCTCTTTATCTCTTTCTGTGATACTGCTGTAAGCCTTGTGAAAAACCGAGCTCGCTCTGATTACAACCAGGGTCGAGCCATTATCACCATTAATCATGAGCCTTTTTTCTCCATCAGTTCCCAGCACACCTGCTTCGACCGACACCTTCCTGCTCTGGACAGGCACTTGTTGCCATAGAGACAGATAAAACAACACTGAGCAATCCATTCGAGTAAAAAAAAAAAAAAGACTATTCTAATTCATCGGCACATTTGTTTTAGAAACAAACATGAAATTTTCATCAAACAAGGAAATATAGCGTAGAAAAGATCGAAAACACTCTGAGGGTCTTAATGCTCAGTTCCAAATTTTTGCTCAGGTTGGATATTTTTTGTGTGCTCGTTTACATTAGAATTTAAATATGATCTCCATCAGGCTCCAGTGTGAGTCGTTTACCGTTCTGAGGCGGCCCCGTGCCCAGAAGAAAATGTGATATCACTCGAAACACACTCTGTTTAGTCAATATGAATGCTACATGTTAGCACATGTGGCTTGTACTTGACATTCTTGTTTGGTCCAGTGTTTGCATTTAATCCTGTCTCTTGACAGCTCCACTGGCACACGGTTGTATTTTTTGGAACAGACAATGAGACACTGAAGGAAGAAACAAACTCACTTGACCCCATCATGTTAGTATTGATACGGTCTGACGCTAAAGTTAGTATCATATGTTGCTGTTGGTTCTTAGACATTCTCAAAGGGTAGTCAATGGTGGGAAAGCTGGTGCTGGTGGCCATCTTAGATTTTGACATAGCAACGCAACCCATAGAAAAAAATCTCTGGGCCAGCTCTGGACCACACAGTCGGCTCAGACTTTGGTGGCCCAGATGTAGCTTCCTAGAGTTGGTCCATATGTGGGCTAATAAAGCAAACCACAACTGGGATAACTGTGGTACTGACAGATTTGGACCACTTATTCTGATCAACAGTTGGGCCAGTTGTGGCATGCCATCTTAAAAACACGGCCATCATTGCCAGATCTGGCCCACATCTGGTGAAAAAAAACCTGCCATGCCAGCAGTGCCAGCTTGACACAAGCTCTGGTCAACACCTGTCTGCTATGTGGGACTTTTCAATTATGACTTTTCTTATGCCTAGATGCAACCACACACCAAAAGAGAAGTCTGTATGATTTTTAAAGTTATCCAATTCACACGACTGACGGATGGAAAGACAGAGGGTATTGTCAAAGTATCTCTTCACTCTGTGATGAGGGACAAAAGTCTGCTTGTTCTCTGTGTGTGTGAAAGGTCACGATTCTGTTATTGTTTTTTTAAAAAAAACATTGGTTTATAAAAGCGTAAAAACTAACAGCAGATAGACAACTCACCTGGACAGGAAAATTTAAATAGTGTTCAAATTCTAATTTACATTTTGGAAAAAAAAATAAAAAAGAGTTTTGCCTTCAATGTTAAAGTTGCCAGCCTCAGGTTTTACACAAAGCTTCAAACAAAACCTCTGTAAAAGTCAGGATCAAAAACACACACTCACACACTTTCTGGAACACAAAGCAGAGTGCACGCTGTGAGCTGCCTGTGCCCTTTGCTGCAGGTCTCCTGCTGTGCTACAAAGGGACTGGGGCTCTTTTCCCTCCCCACAGCCCCAGTGCTCACACATGGTGATCGCTTTAAATGCCGCCAAGAGATCACATCTTTATTTATCAGACAGACTGCTAAATAAACTGCACGACTGCCTTTACTGGCTGCTTGACAATCAAATAATCTGCCCACAGTGACAGATTACTGGAAGCTTTAATCTTTCAATGAACATGTCCCAGATGAGAAATCAGTTATCAAGTCAAACATTGGCAGCCGTCCAGATCCACAGTGTTTTGTCCTAGGATGCTTTAGTGGTGTTTTGAATGAGTTCATTTTATAGAGATTCTGTGAAAATTTGACAAAAAGTGAAATTTAGAAAAGTGGTGTTCTATTCTGCATTGTTGTAAAAATTATTTCATATGCACCATCATGCATTGAACACATCTTCACATTATGGAATAATCATAGCTTTGACTGAAGAAACTTTCATGATGGATGTCTTTCTTCTTAAATACATTATTAATAAATGTCCTCATGTTACAGAGAATATTTACATACATTCCAAAGCAAGCCCCACATAGTTTTAACCAATAAATGACTTTACGATGAAAAGTGACAAAAGGTCCTTTGTAAAGCACAAAGATTTTATTTAGTTTTTTTTATTTTAATCTTTATTCATTTCTTAAAAAACTAAATTTAATTCTATGTACAATAAAAATAAAATACTAATAAAATAAAATGAATGGCAGCAGAGAGAAGAAAAAATTCTTATAATATCTGCCCCTTTTTCCTCAAGTATAAATTTAAACAATAATATTCTTCAGTTAACAAAACAAAACAAAAACATCAAATCTTTCTAGAACAACAAATTATATGAATACACATTATACTGTTTTGTACTTTTTCAACAGTCCAACCTTTATCATTCTCTTAAACATGCACATTGATTTGGCACTTTCAACATCATTTTCCAGATTATTCCACAATCTCACTCCTTGGATTGTGGTGCACTGTTCTTTCAAACTGGTTCTAAATGTATGTTTCATAAATGACTGTGTCCCTTTAAGATTATAACAGCTTTCTCTCTTAATAAAGTTTATCTGGATGTTTAAAGGCAATGTCTTTTGGTGAGCTTTAACAAAATGATAAAATCAACCAAATCATAAAATTTCAATAATTTCTATTTACAAAATAATATATTAGATGGATAATGGTAATGTTTTCGAGTGATAACTCATAGCTCTTTTCTACGGAAGCGTGTTGCTATCAGGCAGGAAAAAAAAATTCCAAGCGCTATCACGTTATAACGTGATACGTATCTCGTTAAAACGTGATACGTATCTCGTTTTAACGTGATACTATCACGTTTTAACGAGATACTATCACGTTATAACGAGATACGTATCACGTTTTAACGAGATACGTATCACGTTTTAACGTGATACGTATCTTGTTAAAACGAGATACGTATCACGTTTTAACGTGATACGTATCTTGTTAAAACGAGATACGTATCACGT
>NW_013952523.1:1395029-1398696 GCF_001266775.1 Austrofundulus limnaeus | reverse complement strand
GAATATTATCACGTTTTAACGAGATAAGTATCACGTTTTAACGAGATACGTATCACGTTTTAACGAGATACGTATCACGTTATAACGTGATAGCGCTCGGATTTTTTTTTCCTGCCTGATAGCAACACGCTTCCGTACTTTTCTGCAAAAATAAATAAATAAATAAAAAATAAAACAGGATTTGTAATAGTCTTACATGCTTTTTCCCCGTACCTCAACACAATATACCAAGTGTGGTACAATTAATGTGTTGTATAACATACACAGAGCTTTATCATTAAACAAATGCCTTACTTTGTATTACAATGCAATATATTGAGCTAGTTTTATTCTTAAATAATTTATATGAGGTTTCCATGTCAGTTTCTCATCAATAATAACACCCAAAAACTTTACCTCACTGACTCTTCTAATCTCTACACCATCAACTCTAAAGGGGATATTAACAGTTCTTTGTCTCTTTGTAAATATCATATAATTAGTTTTATCCAAATTTAGTGATAATTTATTAAGTTTAAACCAGTTTTGTATTTTCACAAATTCTATTTGCATTTTCTCTAACATCCGTTCTACGTCTTTACCCAAACAAAAAAGTGGTATCATCTGCAAATAAAACAATTTGATAAAACACACATTGACCAAGTCATTCACACAACATAAACAACTTTGGTCCAAGTACAGAACCCTGAGGAACTCCACACGTTATTCCACGGAGTTCAGATCTTACATCATGTACGTGTACAAACTGTTTCCTATTATCCAAATAACTAGATATCTATTGTAATGCTGGTCCTCTAATCCCATATTTATTTAGTTTTTCAAGGAGAATGCTGTGGTCAGTCATGTCGAATGCTATTTTTCAAATAAACATAAAAACTGGTGCAATATTGTTTTGATCAATAGCATTTGTTATTTGTTCTATTAGTTCCACAAGAGCCATTTATGTAGAGTTAGAAAGATAACACTGATAATGGCTCAGGTCCTATTCTCCCGTTCATGGCAGAAAGTCAAACACTTTTTAATGATTTCCGGCCGCAGACTTTTTATTCCTCCATGGATTAGATCTCAAGATGCAACCACAGTGTCAAGATATATCATCCAGCTCCTGAGCAAGAGCAAAAGATGCTGCTGGGAAAATGAACACTCGTTCTTCTTTACTTAGCAGCAACAGAAATGAAAGAGAATGGATAAGAGAGCACCTCCCTCAGCATCCCCTCTAACAACACTAAAGTTGACTCCTAGTAATCTCATTTTCATTAAACTTGTGCCTATCAGCCAATTACATTGTAACTAATCAATTAAAATCCAATCAGTGCCAAGCACCATAACCAATCAGCTTTATGAAGGAAGGTCCAAACACCAGCACGACATCTCAGGCTGTTTTTGTGAAGATTAAAAAAGAGAACTGCTAATAAAAAATGCAAAAGACATAGAGAGGTCACCCCAAAGAAATTGAAATTTAGTCAATCAATGAAAGATAAAAATGGGAAGTTTTAGAAAAAAAGGGAAAGAGGAAAGAGTGCACGGCTCGAACACATTTTGTTCAGTGAGCAATTTAAAAAGTTTGAATTTTATCAAAGAAATTCTTCTTTTCAACAATAATTCCCATCATTGACTTCCAATTATGCTTCCATATAGACTGGAAGGGATAAATTCAATTATTTATTTATTTATTTTCACATTTAACTATGTACTGTGATTGGAAGTATATTTTCAAACTACCATATTTATTCGTGTATAATACGATCTCATGTATAATATGACACCCCTTTTTAGCTTAAAAAGCATAAAAATTTTAATCCTCAAACTACCTCCAATTTCATACAGACTTCAAGATTTTTCAGCCTTTGCAGWCTTTATACATATCAGTAAAATGATCATTGGACTGTTCATTTTATKTTRATAACTTATGTACTAAAAGGTATTTTGACAACAAATATCAGCTGTAGCAGCATCATGTGAATTCTGACATTTTACACATAGTCCACCAGGATGCGCCAACACAAAAGTCAGAGACTTCACATGAGATTTGGGCCATCATGTGGGGGAAAAGCAGATTGCTTCCTACTTCCTCCTACTTCCTACGTGCTTCCTACCCTACTCTAGTGGGGAAACGTTTTTTTCAGGGATACACACTTTTTCAGAACACCGGTAGACGGCAGCCATTACAGACGAACATGTGTTTGTTGTTGTTCGAGGAGCGGCCCAGTTACACGCTAATGTCATTAGTCCGCTTTCATTACTAAGGTGCGGGACTGCCCCCCCCCACCTTTTTTTTTTCACATCATGTTGCCTGCCTGGATCTGTTACTATCTCGCTCTGAAGCACGGAGGAGAGTCAGAGGTGAGCTCGTTTCAACTGCTTTTTACGACACGGTCTCATTTCCGCACTGAATGAAGCCGATATTTCAGTTAAAATACATAAGTAAAAATATTTATCTGAGTATAATACTAGCCCCCAACTTTATGGATGATTTTATGGATTAAATGTTACATATTATACTTGAATAAGTATGGTAAATTAAATGCCAGACATTGTATAATTCAAATCATAATATGACCAAACATTAGTATAATGTCTTTGTCTTAGCCCAGCCAAAGGATGTCATTTTTGATTTTGTCAATAAATGGACAACAGCTGAGACTTCAACTGTTTTAACTGTTTAAATTGACACGATATACAACATGGAGTATAAACCAGCTTGACTGGCTGTGAAGCGTTCCATGCCTTTAGACTGTAGCATTGTTACAATCACCCTGAAATTCTTTAAAAGCCTTTAGACTTTTTAATTTTTTAAGTGAATCAAACTAAAGGTTAGAACTTGAGGAAGTCACCTGACACCCTGTTTTAATTTTTTAAAGGCCCTGATAGCATCTGGAAACATCCAGAAATGTTTAAAAGCAGTGTTTGGCTCACCGGTGGAACAAAGACTGCTAACCTCATCAGCTTTACAATATGTTTACTATTCACACACTAATACAGTATTTTGATAAGATATAACTGCATTCTACAAATGTTTGGCACTATTTTCTTCTAATTCATAACCAATGAACACATTGGGGGCAATGACATAGTGCAATATCTTGGATAAAAACATTTTTGGCACACTACAGTTGTAGAGATTGAACCCACAATCCTCTAAATGAAAAATAAGCTTTACCACTATCTAGAGCTGCCCGACAGTTAAAGTAGTATCTCAGTGGGCTGCGACAGTTGCAGTCTTACCAAATTCTATGTGTTTGTGACTAAGTGTCTAGCAAGCTGTGTGACCAATTAAAAAGTACGTACTCAGCTTGCAAAACTGCATTTAAGGCCCAGCTAGAATAGATATATCACATGCATTGGGCAATTTCAACACATTCAGTTAGAAAAGTTTTGTCTAAAAAGTGGCTCGTCTGGCTGAACTGAAAACATATATGTATTTTTTATTTTATTATTTGCCTTTATTTAACCAGGCAAATCCCACTGACATTTATTTTGCAAGGACGACCTATGCCTGAGAGCAGCCTAATCTGTATGTTTTTGGACTGTGTGAGGAAACCGGAGTACCTGGAGAAAATCCCATGAGAACATGCAGCCTCTACACTGAAAAAATAACTTGTAAGATGTACTTGAAAAAAATCCTCTAACAAATTTGCACTAACGTTTGTTAAGTAAATTTAAATGC
>NW_013952523.1:1392964-1395019 GCF_001266775.1 Austrofundulus limnaeus | reverse complement strand
CTCACCGCTATCTAGTAAAAGTTATTAAGAATATAGTTAAAGATTTGTGAATAAATCTAATTTGATCAAAAATATGTTACAATATTTAAATGAGCAAATTAAGGAAAACTACCTGATTTATTCACAAATCTTTAACTATATTCTTAATAACTTTTACTAGATAGCGGTGAGTAAATTACATGAATTTTACTTAAATTAATTTACTTAACTACAAGATTTTTTTTTGAGAATTAAGTAAAAATCTACCTGATTTATTCACAAATCTTTAACTATTTTTACTAACTTTTACTAGGTAATGATGAGTAAATATGATTTAAATTTGTAGCATTTAAATTTACTTAACAAAAGTAAGTGCAAATTGTTATGAGGATTTTTTTCAAGTAAGGTCGTATTCAGACCTGACAATTTGGTCCGCTTTAAACGAATCAGAGTTTGTTTCTAGCGTTGGTCCGGACCTTATGTGCAGGTGTGAATACACTCATGCGAACTCTGGTGCGGATCAAACAACCGGACCGAGACCCGCTTTTTGAGGTGGTCTCGGTCCACTTCCAAAAGAACTCTGGTGCAGTTTGCTTCAGTTAGCTTCTGGTGTGAATACAGACCGGACTCTAACCGAACCAACTGCATTAAACATGTGCCTTTTTGGACTTCACAGGCCACTGTTGCTGAACTAAATAAAATGAAATCATACCTGTTTCATCGTCTCCTGTTAGCAGCTCTGCTGCCAGCATGAAGTGGATCAGAACACGCAGCGTACCTCGTCTCCTTTGGGTTGCGGGACACATTTACTGACGCCGCTCCAAAATTAGAATATCATCATGAAACCACCATTAAATTAGCTGCTTTTGACATTTTAAATGCTGTTGCAGTTGTACCATCAGCAAAAATGTGCGCATCAGGGGTCTTATTTATAAAGGATTGCGTGGAAACCATACTAAAAGTGAACGTACGGCTAAAAGGCGAAAATGGCGTACGCCAAAAATAATTCAGATTTATAAAACCGTGTGTACGCACGTTTCTGCGCACCTTTCCTTTATAAAACACAGCCGCACGTCAGAGTTTGCGCACGAGGTCCCGCCTCAGGTTCTACCCTCTACACGCCCACATTCAACCATAAACAGTCAATGCAAAGTACCTCATGAATGTTAAGATGTATTTAAATCAGTCAGTTGATCAATGCCAACAAAAGTGATTGGTTCAGACATGCTCCGTCGTGTGTCTGGAGGATGACAGGTGCTGACTGACAGCTGCTCACGTAAACAGATTGTCTGTAATTGACATAGATTTTCCCTCATTTTGCTTTAGAGTAATCTAACGATTTAAAAAAAACCTCAGCTTCAAATTAATTTTCCATCAGAGCCTGCAGGACGATAAAAACAATAAAAATTAAATTAAATAAGTCAGATAAAATTAGAAATAAGTCCTCCGCTCTTGTCCTCGTCCTCTCCCCCTCCTGCCTGCTCTGTTATCCGCGGCAGACACCCCCCCCTCCCCCGCACACACACACAGGGATGCGGGGATGCGTGCGCGCGCGTGACAAACACGGACTTTAAACGTTTATAACATTCACTCTGGCGAGGTGGATGCGCCCTGCGCGTGTATCCAAAGCTTTTGCTGTCCTGCTGTTATTATCGGGGAGGGGTCTGTGTGGGTCAGGGTCGTCTGAGGAGGAAGCAGATGAAGGGATTTGCGCACGGGAACTTTTATTTAAGATTTAAGTTTTTTTATTTCAAAGGAACTCATGGCTCAGCAGCAGAAGCATAAAAATTACTGTTAAGAAAGCTGATGATAAAGTTGAATAAATATCTTAAGTCTGATTCTAAGGTAAATTAAATATCTGACAGTGATCATTACACAGTGTGGCTTTAATTCCTCACTTCACCATCTGTGTCGCAGTTTCACGTCTCCAAAATGAGCGTACGCATGGGTCAGAGTGGCGTGAGGCATCGCACATTTTCACGTCAAGTTTGGATTTTATAAATCACAACCTTGGCGTAAAAGGTGGCGTACGCAAGTTTCTGGGCTCAAATTGTGCGTACGCCAGTTTTATAAATC
>NW_013952523.1:1388750-1392630 GCF_001266775.1 Austrofundulus limnaeus | reverse complement strand
ATGTTGTCCTGATGCATCTCAGTAATCCAGGTAAAAAATCAAAAGGAAAAAAAATTGTATAGGTCCTCTGGACGGGTTCTTCTTTAAAGAAACGTTTCGTCTCTCTTCCAAGAGACTTCTTCAGTCTGAGTTTCAGGCAAAACTCTTTCTTTATTTTTGCCTGAAACTCTCAGACTGAAGAAGTCTCTTGGAAGAGAGACGAAACGTTTCATTAAAGAAGAACCCGTCCAGAGGACCTATACAATTTTTTTTCCTTTTGATTTTTTACCTGGATTACTGAGATGCATCAGGACAACTTATAGTTCATTTGAAAAAAAAAGCATGTGAATGCAAACCGCACCAAACGAAAAAAAAAATAAAGTCCACTTTTGGTCCGAACCAAACAAGTGGACCAAAGGACTTTCCTGGTCTGAATACACCCTAAATCTTACAAGTTCTTTATAACAGTGCACATGCATCAAGCACAATATTGTAGCATGACACCTCACAGCTACAGAGTGAGGTGTAGCTCTTGTTGTGGTTCAAGACTTCACCACCAGGTGGTGGTTTTGAAGAACCTTAATTGGATTCTTCTTCATGAACAACACACACAAAATGTAACTCAGGTCTTATTAATGACTAGGCCTACCACTCTCACTTATGGCTACTTCTGCTGAATGGTTTAACACAAGTTAACAAATAATGAACACACAAATTAGAGTAACACAACAGACTTATTGCTGAAAGAACAATGTTAACCAATTCCCTAAAATGATTTAACAACAACAAACATGAATACTACCCACAATCCTCCACTGCAGTCACAACAAACAGCCAAACACAGCAGAATGCTACAATATGCATTCCCTCTTCCCTGACAACTAAATATCACCTATATTATGCCAACCTGTTGCACACCAACAAATGTATTCAAGCAAAAGAAACCAGACAACTTGTGTTTTATTTCAACCATGTCTTGTCCTCTCCTTGCAAAGTTTAGCAAGGGAATGAGGAGCAGCAGCCTTTGTGTGTATATGCGCCCTCAGTTTTAGCCCAGAAGAGTAGAAGTTACTTTATATATTCATGTTTATGTGCTGTCCATAAAAAGCACTTAAATATTACTGGTAAAATAATATTAGCATTTACTTTTTGTGTACAGTACTATTGATATATAATATCATGTGTATTGTTTATTTAGTTAATTCTAGTAGTTTAGAGATTTTGATTTTTTTTGTAAAATTTAAAAGAATAATTAAATAAATGTTACTACACCCAAAAATCATTTTTTTAGAGTACACAGAAAGAGCCCAGCTCCAAACTGTCGACTGAACCCAGGACTTTCTTGCTACAAGGCATCAGTGCTAACCACTAATCCAACATGCTCAGGATGAGTCCTAAAGGTTCATTAATTTGGGGTAACCACTGGTACAACCAACTCACATCTATGGAGAGTGTCCTGTGTACTCCACACACTCATAAAACAAGCTGTATAAAAACATTGGCACTGTTATTTTTTTTCTATTTCAATCAAAATACACCACAGGCATTTCATTAGGATCACTGAAAATTGTGTCAGCTGGTTGTAAAGCAAAAATAAATAAATTGTCTTTAAAATTTAAAACAAACTCACATTTCATCCAAAGTTTTGCTGTTTACAAAATTAGACTGAAAATGGCTTGAAAGTAATTTTTATGAGATTGTTCCCAACGATATCACCCCTCCAAACACTTCATCCTCAGTTGACACATCAAGACCACATGGTTTTTCATTGAATATGAAACTGAAAAAAGTCATCATCTAAATGTCTGAACTGTAACTAATGTAACAAAATGAAACTAAGCAAAGAAAGATAAAAAGAGCTCAGAGTAAAATCACTTTGACATTGTTCTCTACTTATTGCACAGAGGCTGGCCCTGAACCAGGCTTTGATTGTTCTAAACTAAATTAAAATTTTAAGGAAGGCTGGTAATGAAGACAGATCAGATCAGGCCAACACTGGATGATTAAAAAAGGAGGGGAAAAATAAAATAAAAATAGGTTAAGAATCATTTGGGTTTTATTAAAACTTGAACTTCTTGAGAGGAAAAAAAACTATTAAATTATTAAATCGTTGAAGTAAATGCGGCATTGTCTCAAAAGATTTTCTCTTTTTGCTGTCATAACTCTCACATTGGGAAGCTGTGGGGTTTAATGAAGAAATAATGCTTAAAAAGAGAGTGTTAGGGAAAGAAAAGGGAGCATGAGGGTGTTTCATTAGACCTGGTGAGGGACTCTTATTAGATAGGTGGGAGTAGTGAAGGTAATCTCTTGCTACTTCTGCTGCAGAAACACATCGCCCTCTTTTCTCTCTCTCTCCTCTCCCCTCTATCACTTTGTCTTATCACTGCGGCAGCCTAATGATGATGAAGCTGTGGACTCAGCAAAGAAGTCAGAAGAGCATTACGGATGTTGCACATGTAGACTTCCTGTGTAATGGTTCCAGGGTGAACCGGCGGGTTTATGCTTTAGCTATCAGAGCTGCCTAATAGCACAGTTGAAACAACAGTGATTGGTGTGGTATGTAATTTGGGTTTGGGTATCTTTTCTAAAATATGCGAGATGAGCTCCATAGCTTTGGTACCAGGCCAGCTACTTTTCAGTGCCACTGCAACAGAGTAATTCTATAATAGTTTTGGCTGCATAGTTTAACATTACCATAAACAGGTCCTGGTTTACTAAATCAAATTCTAAAAACTAGAAAAAAGAACTAACAAACACAGATCCTACATATGTCACTTGTGTGTCTTCCAAGAAAGAAAAGAAGAAGTTTATTTCCATCCATTCACTACTTCATCTTCTTCAGAGTCACAAAGAAGTGGTGTCTTACCCTAGTAATCAATGGGCTAAAGGTAGGGCATACTTTGAGTCAATCCCTAATTGATCACAATTGACCACCAACAAATGAACAGCCAGTCTTGCTCACATTCATACCTGGGGTCAATTTCGGGTAACTGAGGACTCTAAAATGCATTGTTTTGGACTGTGGGAGGGAACAGAATACCAGGTGAAAACTCATTCATGCACTAGGACAACTCAAACTGCAGCCAGAAGTAAAAACCTTGACCTCCCTGACCAAGAACCTCATGTAAGAACAGTGCACAAAAAATGATGCGTGCAAGGTTACACACATGTGTCAGGATTCAACAAAATATGCTTAAATAATTGCAAATATTTTATCTGCAAAATGGGCAGACAGCTATGCTAACATTTTCCGTCGACATTTTCAAAACACGTAGTATTGCATCTCAGCTAATAACACAGAAACATGATTCCATTCAGTTCCCTGAATGCAAACATCTTATTTTTTTGAGCTTCTATGGTTTGAACCCAAATGAAACCGAACCCCATTAAACCTCAGACAAGAAAACATAAAACGAACATAAAATGATCAAAACAACCTCACTCTAATGTAAACTGTAAAGTTTCCTTTATTTTTGTCCCATGTAAACACGTGCCAGTGAACTGTCTTAGAGGCACTTTCATTCTGCCTGAAAAAAAAAACTGGTGTTAGATCAGCAAATTAATTCAAAACAACACACTTGGGATTATTCCTCAGGTCGATAGTTGCAGATAATGACATATGTTAATAATTATAAATACTGTAGCTGTGTAAAGTTGACCGTAACAATGTCAGCTGTGGCACTGCTGGATTGACGTCACCGCAAGAAGAATATGGAGGCAGCATGTTTGTACTTATTGAATGTACTTTTCTCATTTTGTCCTTACACTAACTTTTAGTTTGAAGATTGCACACTCTGATGCATGAGGCCCCCAGTCCTTTGGCTTCCTGGGTTGAGTCAATCTGCCTTTTTCTTGTGTTGAAGTAGTGTGTATATACAGTATATACTGTGTATATATATAT
>NW_013952523.1:1384976-1388280 GCF_001266775.1 Austrofundulus limnaeus | reverse complement strand
CATCACACAGACCATTGTCTTGGAGTCCCATCACCATTTTATGGCGGTTGAGCAGATTGTGCCCAACCTAACTATAAGACACACCACCGCCAAAAAAAAGGAAAATAAAAGAAAGAGACACACTCATACACAAGGAGAAAAAATACAAACTTTGTTTAAAAAAGGCCCCAGTTGAGTTTCAAACCTAAGACCCTTTGTTTCGAGGTAACAGTGCTTACCAGTACACTAATCTTTTTGACAGACTCTCCATTTCCATATTTGAAACGACCTGCTGTACACACATACTTGTTTGAGGTGAAAAAAACAACTATTTATCTTGACCTTGTTCAGACTAACATGAATATTTAACTGAAATGTTTTCTGCTTATTTCCAGTTTTCATTCACATGCAAAAAGTGATGTTATCATAGAAAAAAAAATTAACAAATTTTCAGTTCATTTTTGTTTACTTGACAAAGACTTTGGCAAAATGGTATTGCAGCCTAAGTTGTGCATGCCAACCATTTACTTTAAATCATGCATATCACAAAGGCACATTTGGCATGTATGGCTATCTTTTTTTCTGTTTCTTTATTAAAAGTTTAAAAATGAAAAGAAGAGAATTAAAGCAAAGAAAATCTGAAATGTTTCACCTCCTGTTGGGACATATAAATGTCATTATTAGGGTCATATTGTATTGTATTAGTGTGATAATAGTTTCTTCATTTAGCAAGATATTTTCCTGTCAAAGTCTTAGCTGTTTATAGTCTCCTTTCTCTTCCATTTGTTCTTAAAAATTCAAAATAAAAAATTTTTTAAGCTTAAAAAATACCCTGGATTTCACCAAAATTCAGATTTCCCACTAAATGTCAGAGAAACTGTGCTGTTTCTAGCTTCTTTGCATTCCTTGGCTTTTTCTGGTCATATGCTGACAGATAATTGCTCTCTCTAAAATGCTTCTTGGGAGTTGAAATTTAAACTAGAATTGTACACTATGTTAGTGTATTTGACATTGACCACAATGCACTCAGTATGATTTGGATAAGTGACTAATTGTTCATGATAAAAGACAATTCAGTGAAATAAATAAACAAAAATAGAGTCAGATCATGGGTGGTCCATTGATAAAGCAAACTTAAAAAAAGGTAAAAAAATAAATCTCAGTCTAGAAGGCACGCATGTGTTTGTGTCGGTTTTAATAACGCCCAGCAGGTATACATCCATGACTCTCACCACACTTCTACCCCCAGGAGCAGATGGATAAGTGTGCTCATTCAACAGCTAATGAAAGCAGATTTAAACCAGACAGACACCACATGGGCACACATCCGATAAACTCGAATGCACAAAGCGAACACCCGCAGTAAAAGCCTGCACAGACATCGCCATTGTCTCCCATTAAGAGCTATGAAATCTCATTAATGTGCATTAGTGTGTTTGGGTGTGGATTTAAGTGGTGAGTAGATTGAATTAGGTCTGAGCTCGTCTCGTCTCAAAACAATTATTTGTCCTCTGTCAGCCTATTAAAAGGCAGCTTCCAGTGAAGATTACAGTTTGAGGAAAACACTGACAGTAACTTTCCCCCATGGCTTTACGCTGAGGGCACCTCTAAAACTTGGTATTATTGGATGTCCCATCGAGTGGCATCTGGGTGACCCACAAGAAGTTTATTAGGGTCATAGTAAAGGTTTTAACACTTCAAGAAATTCAATAAGCTATTATGTTCACCTTTGCATAACTCTTTTTAAACTCATTGTGTGCCAGTTTGTTTTGAATCAGAAGGTTAGTATTAACTCACTGCTGACCTGCTTGATTACAGGCTTTTAGGTAACAAAGTTTACTAAATTTACGGAGGGTAAAAAACGGACAGGGAACAGATTGTGGCAACAACAGCTGCTAACTCTGTAAAATTGCTACCCACCTCCTCTACCCAAGTCGGCAACATTTATTACTTGTGTCTTCCTCTGGGTTCATAAAATTGTGATCCACGCCTGGTGCGTGCTTGCTGATGTATCAGAGTTTTGCCAAGACCCAATATCCACCCATATCCTAATTCTGATTGGCTAGTAGACCTATCTAGTGTATTTGAGAGTGAAAGCTGTGTCTCATCCAGAGAAATGTCTGTTGAATCTCAGCAAACCCAAAAATCAGCACAGTGCACAGAGAGCGTCGGTACACAGAATTGGGTATTGCAAAACTGAGGAGGGTGAAACAATGGACCTTTGGGTAAAAGTATGAGAGGCCATTTAGGCCATAATTCAAACTTGCTCTCATATATACTATCAAACCCTCTCACACATACCATCAAACTCTCTCACATTTACTATCAAACTCTTCCACACGTACTAGTTTGATAGTATGTGTGAGAGGGTTTGATAGTATATATGAGAGCAAGTTTGAATTATGGCCTAAAGGGCCTCTCATATAAAAGCCTGTTTAGTTAAACTCTACAACATTGGCTTAAGTATTTGGTTATCAGCTTCTAGCATAGAAGATTGTAGAAATAATCCTTTGCATTTCAGTCAAAAATATCAAAAATATTAAAACATATCTAACTTTTTACTACCTCATATATTTAAAAAAAAGAGAAAAAATCAGACGTATCACACAAGTCCTTTCAAATGTCACCTGAAGAATCTTGTCACCCACACGTGAGCCATCCTCCTGCGCCAAAGCCCCAAGAGAAACCCCTCCCACCCACACAATAACAGAAATCATCTGGATGGAGGTGAAACAGTGAGCAGAGAGAGAAAGAAGGTTTCAGTCGGTAGGTGTAACAGAAAAGTGGAGAAAGCAGTAAGAATGAACGGAGACTATCAGAACGATGCCAGAAAAAGAACAACGGGTCAAAGTAACCCGAGGGCTACATTGGAAACGCTGGAGAGCAGAAAGGAGAAACACATTTTACACACTGGTTCTGATGGCTTTTAGTAGCACAAAGAGGTTGAGGGAAGTGGAACTTTGAGGTATAAACAAAAAAGAAAATGGGAGAAAGTGCACTCTGTAAAGGGGTTGTGGTTGATCTCAATTTAGCCCTTAGCAAACTGTAAACAAATATTCACGAGTGCCATCAGATGAGGAAACATCGCTTGCTTTTAGTGCCATTCAGTGCAATTTTAAACCAAACAAATAAAACTGAACACAAACATGGAGTCAACAGTTTATGACTTCTGTTTTCTTACATCGCTAAAACAAGAAAGACAACCTTTTAAAATACCAGAAGAGGAATTAAAGAAACTTTTATTCCCAAACTATTTATCCAAGGACAGTTGTACTGTTATTGTATTACTACCATGGGCGTAGCCGCCATAGGCACCGGGTGGGAC
>NW_013952523.1:1374982-1377726 GCF_001266775.1 Austrofundulus limnaeus | reverse complement strand
CACACACACACACACACACACACACACACACACACACACACACACACACACACACACACATATATTTTACTTCAAAAAACATTTCTTCCAAAAAATCATGACACAAGCTGTATTATGCCTAAAATGGTCACCAAATATAAAATATGTTGCAAAAAATGTGCAAAATGTGGACGGCACTGGTGTCAATAAAATTTGCAAAAAATTCACACAGCAGCAGCGGCGCCACTTTCAGGCCAAAATGACCATTTGTGCTTTTGCGAAGCATGTGATCTTTGTGCCAGTCTATATAATTACTGTTTCTCTTATGAGGCTTAGACAGCCATTGTTATTCACACTCTCTCACACTAAATTCTACTGTACCCTCTCCGCATCACTGAGTCGTGAAATCGACTCATCAGTAATCTCAGGTACGGAGAAAGAGAGCTGGCAGGAACGGAGGAGGCGAGGGAATGCAAGGTGAAATCACACGCAGAAGGGCAAAAGTGTTAGGAAAATAAAAGAAATGAAAGCAGTGGGAGACACTCCCAGTGAATTCCCAGTGAGTTTGCCGATAAAACAGTCTATTATGATGCTTGGTTCCCTTTATGAAACCAAGCTGTGTTACAGACCAAAGAATAAAGGGTGAGGTACAAAGAGAAAGCAGCGGCGTGGCCCCAACATAGCTGAGTATATGAAGGCTGCTATCGGAGGCCAGGTATTGATTGTGGCGTGCATCAGCTCATCTCTAGAGAGTTGATCAGAAAGCCTTGGAAGAGGCTCAGCACTCACACACTCACACATCAGGTTGGCAGAAGTCAATAAGGCAGTATTGGTTGATGCGCTTATACAGTGTTGCTCCAGAGAGACACATTTTATTAAAATATATATTTGCAAAATTTTAAAAGTCCAATGATGTTGTTGCCAAAAATTAAAATACATTTAATCTCAACTCTAAATCCTGTGATCTGAATGCTGCTGACATGTTACCATCTCATAATGTCAGTAAGGAATGGTTGGCATTAGTGCTAGATGAGATGATGAAAACATTTCGTCATGGTAGTTTTAAGTATTCTAAGATTTTTTGTTTTATATTCTTATTTGCAACTGTTTTTTTCCCTGTTTCACAAAAAAAGTAATATAATTGTGTTACTGTTTACACAAATACATCCAAGTGTTTAAAAGGTGAATGGTCAGACGTTATTATTAATATTAAATGTATTTTATATTTTAATCCATTGATACACTGTCATGCATTAAAGGATTAAAATAATGGATATTTCACGTAATGATACATCATTAAAAGATAACACGTTTAGGAAAAAATGTGTGTATTTTTTTTCTTTTTTTTGTCAAAATAACAAAAGCCAAGTAACCTTTTAAATAAATGCTGAAGAATACTATCTGATCATCAGAGAACTGAAATAAATTATGTGCTAATTTCCATCACTAAATGAGATGGTGCAGCTTAACTCTCCTTATTAGCAACACAAGATTTTATCATCACATGCTTTGCTGCTGCGTCACGTTTCAGGGCAATGTCTCGTATTCAATGGCAGAAACTCTTGGTTTTCCAACAAACTGGTTTCCGAAAAAGAGATAAGTGTTGGCTTAATTGTTAGAAATCAAAGCATTATTTTTAAATGCTTGGTGACATGTATGTAAATTCAAATCATTGTTACAGTAACTAGTTACTAAGTTATTAGTAGACGACTCCCATTTCTGCTGTTTAAAGGGTTGGAAGCTGAAAATTTGTGAGTCTATTGTGCATTTTCCGCTGAGGTAACTTCACCAAGTTAAGTAGTGAAGATAATCAGCAGTTACAATAACATTGGTTCATTAAACTTTTTTTGTTTTGTTTTTATTACAGCATGCATCAGGTTTGATTTATTAATCTTTATTTGACTAATAAAATCCCACTTAGATCACAGATTAATTGCACGTTTTTGGACTGTGGGGGAAACTGGAGTACCCAGAGATAACTCACGCAAGCCCAAAAAGAACTTGCAAGCTCCACTCAGAAATAACCTGAGGTCCAAACCGAGGATGGAACCCAGGACCTTCTTGCTGTGAGGCATCACCACTGAACTGGTTTCTGAATAAAAAAATAAAAATATAAAATAAAACGAAAACACTCCTACACTGTACACATAGCTCCTCTCATTTGTAAATATTGTTTTATTGCATCCAATATTTCTTTTTCACCATCCTCTGGGTTCATTATCACCTGCTACAATGAAAAATGGGTGATTATGTAATTCCATTTTTGTGTTTGGTTGTCTTCTTGTCTGTTAGTAAAGTATATCACACATCATTAGACAGACTTGAAATAAAACTCTCAGAAATAACCCTTGGATGCACATTTGGAAATTACCCAATTCATAATGGCTGCCACAACCAATCAAACTTAGCAAAAACATAAATGTTCTAACTGAGTTATTCTAACAGATTTTTATCTAAGCTTTGGTGTGGTAGTAGCTGAGAATCATCTCTAGCACATATCCTAAATGCTAACAGATTGCATGAGATATTTGCTGAAAATACTGGCATGCATTCCTTGAAGGAAAATATGGACATGTCTATTTATTAACAAGTGCTGTTACCTGGCTAGTTCCTTAGCCGTTTTCACCATACGGCACCACTGGGTAATTTGTAAACATACATTTTCTGCCATAAGTAGTGATTTGTTTTTCCCATGTTAAAATTAAGTGTTTTTAGTCATAAACGATTGGTAGTGAACCACGATAGGTAGTAAAACTATATATATA
>NW_013952523.1:1370808-1374972 GCF_001266775.1 Austrofundulus limnaeus | reverse complement strand
TATATATATATATGTGTGTGTAGTTTGGACGAGCACCAGTAGTTACTAGCTGAGACTAGGGTTGGGCAATAAATCGATTTAATTGATTAATTCGAATTTGCCTTTTATAAAGATTTAATTTTGGGAAAAATCTAGATTTTTTTACCCCACTAGTGCACTCTTTGGGCTTCTGTAGTTCAGAGGTCACCCCACCTGTCCCTCAAGATGCTTGGTTCATGACATGACAATATGGCAGCTAGAAAAGAGGATGTACTTCTCAAAAAAAGGCAGTGTTTCTTCAGTTTTCTGGAACTGGTTATGTTTTACAACCTCAGACTTGGAGCAACAAACACCTCACTGCAACATCTGTTTGAAGGCTCTTGCTACAAAAAGCAGGAGTACAAAAAAACAGTTTCAATACCTGAAACAGAGGCACTCTGTTAAGTGGGAAACAAAATCAATTAAAATTGAAAATCGAATTTGGGACGAAAAAAATTGGAGATTATGTTTGGGCCATATCGTCCAGCCCTAGCTGAGACACTAAAATGTTTTAGGATTGTGAAAATCCATCCTTGTAGGTCACCCACAAATGCACAGGGGAGAACATGTCCACCCTGAAAGTTCCTAGTCCACGATGCTACAACCTTCTTGTAGACAACAGCTCTACAAACTGCACCACCGGATTTTGAACAAGCAAAAATTCATGTAAAACAAACTAATTTACAAAAAGAGCAGCTGTTTTTCCAACCTTGTAATGTTTACAAACTAATTAAAAATATATTGAACTAAAAGAAATACAGGTCTGCAAGTATATTAAATGCAATTAAAGATTCTTAATATGACAAGGCAGAACAATCAGCTTCACTCTTACTGTCTTTTAGGCTCAATTATAACCTCTTCCACCTCCTTTATTATCAACATATGCTTGCAATACTGTATGGTACATGCATGTACGTCTAAAAAAATCTCTCTTGCAATCCTGGTGTTCTTAATGTGTGGCTTCAATTTCTTTCTGCTGCGACCTCAATCACAGGAGCTCATGGTGATCTGAATGAATGCCATTTGATTGTAGGAATGTAATCAAGCCAAGACATGGTGATTGGGCTCATTCTCTGCCTGTCACTATTACCAACACAAACAGAATAATTAAGAAGAATTGAGATCTTATAATGTAAAACTGCCGCCTGGAGAAATGGAAGCTATTGTATGCTTTTGCAGCCGAGATCCTTAGAAACTCTTGACTCATCAATTCATAACATATGATTACTGTGGCACAATGAAACTTTGAAATACTTGGTTGAAATTCATTTTCTGTTTTAGAGAATTGGTCTAGTTTTTCTCTATGCACCAACTTTAAATCACAACTAATTTTTAACCCTTTTCTCAACCTATGTACCTTGTAGTCATTGGTCTATGTTTCATTAATACAATTACTAAAATACAACTGTCCTAATACCTCCTACAAACAGTGTGCAACGTACACAAAGGCTCGCCTGCAAACCCATCTACAACGCAAGTGCAAGCTGGTGACAGCACCCTGAGAAGCTACAAATATAATCCTGCAGAATGCTTCATAGAAAATGTTTCTCGCTGTAAATGTCTCATATCCATAACAATGCCAAGTAACCAACAGCAGCATCTGTCTCCTCCTGATTCAAAGGTATCCAAGCGTGTGTGCACAATATTTGCATGTGAGCACCTCTGCGTGACAGGGAAGAGGTGGGTAAGACGGTGGTCATTGATCAAGGCTCGGACAGGACTGTGGACGGTGATTACAGCGGGAGGTGAGCTCAGTTCTCCTGATTGATTTACTTCCACCCTGCTCGGGTCACAGTTCAAGAACGGCCATTTTACACTTTTCACTTGCAAACCAACTCACACCCAGAGCCGTAAATCTGCAGCGCTGTGTTTGTGTGTTTATCAACGCTCTCGGCTTGTGTGCCTGTGCGTCTTTGCATGGGTGTGTCAAGACTCTGCTCACCCAGATTTCCGGTGCTGCTAAATAATTCAGCAGCCCTTCTCTCTGTTTGACAATATCAGATGAAACTGCGAGTAAAATCAAATCAGAAACAAGAGAAGGCGAGATGGTGCTGATGGAGCAGGCGCGAGAAGATAAAACGGTTAGTTTTAGCAATATGTTCCTTGTCAAACATCATATCTTCACATCTTGAGGAAAAAATGATCACAAAGTCAAAAAATAATGCAGCATCTTATTGCTTTTGCTTCTTTTATTGCTTCTTTGCTCAGGGTTGATTTGAGTATCTAATGTGCAGAGTAGTAAATAGTGTTTAGCTTATATTCTCATTTGGAGGACGCGGTGAAAATGAGACTATTATATATGAATAAGCGACCCGTTCGCATAAACGTGTGGGATGTGTGTAGCTGTTAATTCAGTTAATTGGCTATTATGTTGTTCATTGTAAACTCTTATGGATGAGAACTCCAATTTTGTGCTGGCGTCTGAATTTAATTTCCCGTGCTGTAATAAATGCTATCATATTGTGTATTACAGTGTTGTTATCCCTTCTGGGCTGTTGCCCAAAGCAGCTTGCTGTGTTTTTTTTTTTTTTTTTTTTTGAAATACTTGTCAGGACTCTTGCTTTGGCTTTTCTGAGCTATATAAGACCCTGTAAAGCATAAAGCAGGATTTCAGGATGATTTGTGTGGAACTGGGAAGCTGCTCGGCCCTTTGATCTTTGATCACTCCGTCCTCAACAGTCTTTCTGTTTATCCCCCTCTAAATCAGCCTCCACTCTCTCTGCTGTCTTCTCTCTTTCAAGTAAGCTTCTTGGACTGGGCACCATTGGCTGAGGAAGGTGCCAGAATACTGGGAGGTCTCCAGGACTCCAAGCCTTGTTTGGGATCATATTTATTTATTTTGATGCTTTCAGTGTTAGGCAGTTGCATTCACTCCATGTTATTCTTCTTCTCATCTGTTGTCTCTAAGCTTAAAGAGTCCATGCGGCTTACGTTAAACAACCATGTGATCAACATTTATCCCTCATGTTGTATGGCATTTTTTCTTCCATCCATAGAGTATGTCTGCTGGATAATATGTGGTTGATTAGTTTAATTTTAGATACAGTCATACAGTATATCTTATACTTTGTGATCAGTCATAATCATGTACTTCAACCAGTAAGATAATCAACAAGTCTAATTAACATGTGCTTTGCTCCAGCAGTATAACAACAACAGCTTATTTCAGAATTGTAGAACTGTTTTGGAGGTGTGACATCATATCCCGGGTGGGACTATGCTCACTATAAAAACATTCTACATGTAAGGGGGTGGGGGGCATTTTTTAGTCTCCTGGGACAGAATGGTCTGCAGCGTTGTGATAATGTTTATGTGTGTGTAATAAACATTCAAAGCTGAGCACTGGACCGGTTTCCTGCATCTTATTTGGGTTCTTATTGTACTTGATTCCTTTCACATGCATTATCTGTACTTGCTTCTTTCTGTCTGGATCACTGGTGCCCATGTCCAACAGTCACTGTGCAATGGGCGGGGTACACCTTGGACAGGTTACAAGTCCCTCACAGGGCCAAATGTTTTTTTTTTGTTTATTCTTATTTGATTCCTGTTAAACGTGGACATTTTTTTCACCTAGAACCAACAAAATAGTTTTCTCATGTTCAGCAATGTGTACAAATCGTCACGGAGAAAAACGAGGCTTTGCCTCCCATTTGTTACTCTCCTCCCGTGCCATGGATAACACGTCTCTTTTTCCTCTGTACAACACAGGCTTGCTCTGTGTCACCCTGCTGAGCCAGGTCCCAGTGTCCTGCTCTGAGGGCTGGGCCAGGTTTGACAACAAGCAGAATGTGGAGGTTTAATGTGCAGCACAGTGTGCCAGTCACAGTCCAGGCTCAAATTTCAAAACTCAATCTTTTGTGCGAAGCAGTGGCATCATCCTAGATTTTGCTTGAAACAACTAACAAAGGCCACATTCACAGGCACTTGTGACCCAAATCAGATTTTTACAGAAAATGTGTACATCTTAACATGGATGTCTGAGGATGCAGCTGAATCATTGCTGTGTAAAGTTCCCTCTAGTGTCTGATGGAGGTTAGATTTAAAATATTGTGAACCTCCACACAAGGTTGTGCATGCAAGCATGCAACCCCCCCTCACACACACACACACACACACACACAAAAACTTGTTTTTGTATCCTTGTGG
>NW_013952523.1:1367707-1370622 GCF_001266775.1 Austrofundulus limnaeus | reverse complement strand
CCCCCCCTCACACACACACACACACACACACACACACACACACACACACACACACACACACACACACACACACACACACACAAATACATATTTAAGAAAAAATCTGAATTGAGCACTAAGACCTGTAGTGTGAACATATTATGTACTGTACAGAATACATGGTAAGTTAGTTCCTATCCTGGTGGACTCAATGGGCCTCATGCAAGAACCGTTGGTACGCACAGATTTGTTCTTAAATTGTGCGTACGAGTGATTTAGGGGAATTTGTGGCATTCACCAATGTTTTCGTATTCTAAGATTGTTTTCAGATACGAACAAAATTCACGAGTGGTCCAGACCTGTCGTATATTTTACGTACAGTCAGTCTGCTGTTATCCAGATGGGTTTTCCTCCCTAATAACTTTATATTTCATTAGATTGAAGATATTTTGAGTTGAAAATAAATCACACTCCATAATTATGTTGACAATAGGCTATTCTGCTTGAATTAGAGTTATAATTTTAAATGTAATAATTTAGACTAACAATATAAATTGGCCGTCCGTCCGTTTTCTGCCACTTATCCGGGATCAGGTCGCAGGGGCAGCAGCAGAGAGACCCTCTCTCCCCAGCGACACCTTCCATGTCTTGTGGCACTCCGAGATGTTCCCAGGCCACAGGGGATACATAATCCCCCCAGCGAGTCCTGGATTTTCTCCAAAGCGCCAGACATATTTTGAAAAAAAAATTAAAATGCTTATTTCAGAACCGCAACTGAGACCCCTCGCGACCACACGGTGGTAGTGGTGGTGAGGCGTGGGGGTGGAGGGGATATGGTGCGCGACGGTGTGGCTTCTGAAAAAATGAAAATGATTTAACACAGTTGTTTATACTTTTAGCAGCTCATTTTATTCCACAGCTGACGCTGCAAAAAATGACAAATTTTCTTTTCTGGATCTCTGACAGACGGACTTCAATTTCTGAACTTGTAAAGTTCTTCGTTTTAATTATCGCTGTCATTTTCATGAATGGACACTTCCTTGTATCTGAGGCAGGAAACATAGCCTTATATGGTGTTTTTGGGGTGGTAATTATGCTAATCTCCTCTCGCGTGCGCGAGCAGCTGGATACGAACAGGTGGAATTTACGCAACTCATTTACACACTTTTCATGAAGATAGAAGAGTTTGTTGGATCTGACGTGGCATGTTCGTACGAACAAAAGTAAGAGAAATTTAGGATAAGAATATGAACATGTTCTTGCATGAGGCCCAATATTACTAATGACTATTGGCAGATTAAATGTATGTGTTAGATTAGGTCACCATTTCTAGGGCTTTGCATTTTTGTTGATCCCACCTCCATTCTATATAACTATTCTACATATCTCTAATCCTCCTTCTTTCAACTCCAAAAACAGAGCGATGTTTCAGACTTACATCACCACAGACTGCTCTACCCTACTATCACCCTTGCTTAATTATCTTTAAGAAGTCAGATAACCCTAAATTAATCAGCTTCCATAAGACATTCTGATTGATAATTTTAGAAGACTCAGCTTCTTAGATGTTTGTTTGTTTCTTTCTTTTTTATACTTATGACTTTTTGATTCTGTTAAAGAAATACCTTCACTTGCCAACTGTGTTCTGTGGACGTATTCCAGTTTATTTGCAAACCAAGGACATTACTAAAGATTTAAAGCTCTGCTGAGCTATGATGTCTCAGCTAATATTAGCATGCTAACATTATGCCTTATTCTTTTAGCATGCTATTATTTGGGAATGCACACTACAACTGTCTCAAGTAAGGCTGAAAGAATTGTGAGTTTTACACTTCAAATTGTCTACGAAATTTAATGGGATGATAGTTCATAAAAATGAGCCTGAATATCACATCAACATGCCATAGAAATCTAGCATTTATTAAAAATGTTTTGTAAACCAAACAGGTTGACTTCCATTAACAATTGGAGACTACAAGTTGACCAAATCTACAAAAGTTAATTAAATCATACCGATACATGTCTGTGCAAAATTTGTAAAAATTCATAAAATAACATTTTCACTTAAGTAATGAAAACTGTGAGGAAAAAAACATGTGATTAATATTTCTTTAATAACCCTTTAAAAACTTTGAAGTCTAATTCTGGGACTTATCAAAATATCTGTTTCACTCCGAACCATAAATATCAATCCATTGGTACCTCCTCAAAGGAACATGAAACACAGTCAAGTTGTTTCCATCTGGATCAAAGTGATGAATTATCAAACCAACCATGTAAGCCAAGCTGCAGGAGCAACAAATTATATTTAAACTAGGACATAAAGGGTATTTTAATTGATTATGTTATATATTTTTAATATTACATGCTTGAAATACTTCAAAAATCACTTCAGAAAATGAACTTCTGCCACATTATAATAAAAGAGAGTAATGATAACATATACAAAACCACATCAAGGCAATAAGCTAGCTGATCATTTTTGGACCCCTTAATATCTCTGTTGTCTGTGTGTGTCTGTGGGGTGATGAGTGGGCAGAGCTGAGGTTATTGCTGAAAGGATCAGTTTGCAAGCAAACTCATTAGAGTGATGGGCTGAAACTGGATTCAGATTACAGTTATTGTCAAGGTGAACAATCTCCTCTTGGACAATATAACTCAGCTAACAATAGCTGATGATTATTGCCGACACTTATCTCTGCAGAGGCCGAGTCATTCTCTTTGCAGTAGCTGTTTGTGTCAGTGTGCGTAAGGAATGCAAATTAGGAAAAAGGGGAAAAAAAGTGTTTTTAAAACTGGTGTAAGCTGTAAGTGTCTCAGACCAAATAAATATCTTGCTTGTGTCTGTGACGGCATCCTGCAGGTTTCAAATGTTACAGACAGAACAAGGACACAAGGCTTGACCTTTCACTGCTGGTGTGTGACAGGACAGCAAC
>NW_013952523.1:1361443-1367592 GCF_001266775.1 Austrofundulus limnaeus | reverse complement strand
GGCCGAAGCTATCTGTGCGTGCCCAGATTGACGCTGCCTGCCGAGGGGGCAAGAGACTTGGCACGGCTTGGACTGGACACAGTCGAACGGTTGGGGCATGCTGAATGTTGCCAAAGAGGCTTAAGCTGCTTGTCTGTGGTCAAAGCTTGAAAGCAGAAAAAGCCTTGCAGCTTTAGCCCCCCGGCAATGATCAATAAAGTATTGTGCATGCCTTTTTATTATAAATAAAGAATTCAGAGGAATAAAAACTTCAAACAGCAGCCTCCCTGTTCTCACAGTCTATGATCTTTAGGCAACAAGAAAGGCTGATTTGTGTTCATTCAGTTCAGTCTTTGTGTATGATGTACCTCTGAAATTCTGTCTCGTCGAAAGGAATGTGTATGTGACTTTTTTAGTTTCGTTTGTTGGTAAGTTTGCCATTTTTGCAGCTTCCCTTCCACTAAGCAATGGCTGTTGGTCAATATAGACTTAATCTATAAATCCACTTCACACTGAATGAAGACGTTGCTACAATGTTAAACATTAGCCAGAATTTGGATTAGTGATGTAGCGTTCATGAACCATCTGAATCTTTTGAATGGATCTTTACAATGAACAGTAAGAAGTTGAAGAACAGATCCTATTTTTATTTTTGCTTCACAACAGAGACAAGCACTTCACTTTTAGAGAAAGGGTTGTGGGAAAGGGGGTTTTGCTTGACAAAATACTACCCACATGATGAAATTACATCATATCCCTACATAATAATGACACTCATTCAAAATCAAATGGCTCTGTAGAACTGCTCTGTGAAACAAATGGCTCATCAAGATTCAGTTCCATTCAAAGAGCCATTCTTCCCTCTCTAATATGAATGGTCCTTGGGTGCCTATCGTATTCATGGCCAATTCACACTGACATTGGACTTTGACAGTTTCAAACAGAGCTGGCCATGCTAGCCTCATGGAAATGGATCATGGAAAGGTCATAGAAACAATCTACAGCAGACATGATATCCAAAGTGGTTGTTTCATGCTAGAATGTTGTGATCTTCTAGCATGTAGCTACATTGTGACACAGTTTAAAAGAGGTCAGGCCAGGCCAGGCGTATAGAGTATATTGAGGGTGCAGGAGATCTTCTTGAGGACATATCTGGGTAAATCTTATTTGGTATGGTTTAAAGTAAAAATGTAACAGCGACACAAATTCCTTCACACCAAAATAGATTTCCAATTTTTCCACGATCGAGCCACAAGGTTGTTTAGGTCATGGAGAGTGTCAAGAATACATAGTGTGAAGTGGGTCTAACACATCTTTTCTTATCTTAAATTCTTCACCATCTTTTTGCTCAGAAAGTCTTTAGTGTCTGTCTGCGTAGGATGGAAGAATCTGGGATCCATCTTCCAGGTGATATTTTGGGCTCATCTATCATTGCTTGCTGACTCATGCTGAACCAAGACTCTGTATCTAAGTCAATGAGTTCTATTTCCAAGTTCCAATACCAAAAATGTACGATTGGAATTAGACTCACTTTACTGAAGACTGCAAAATATACACTTCTAAAACCCACAAACTTTTGAGGAAAAGGAATATGTTCATTGTTTGCCCCTCCCAGGAGTGCACGCTTGAATACAATGCAATCTGAGCAAGATCAAACACAACAAGCTATCCATCTTTATCGCATGAGAGCAGGAAAAATCTCCCCTTCACTTGTACATAAACAAGAAAACATGCATTCAAGCAGGGCTGGAGAGATAAATAAGCCCAGAAGTAAAATAAATATTATAAAGTGAACATCATGCTCAGATTGCTGATATGTCCAACGCCCTGCTCCTTATCGAAAAGCTCACCTGTAAAGTAACACATGGCTGGATTTGCAATTCTTTAACAAACGCGAGGGGGGTTGAGAGCAAATGGAGGAGGGAACACGGGAGAAACTGAGGATAGAGATTCAGGTTGAGCAGTTCATGCAGGTTCCGCTCGCTCGTTTTCTTATCAGCTGCCTTATTAAAGTTGTCATTTCCCCCTCATTCTCTCCCACCTCCTTCCCCTTCATGCTTAAGTAAATGTGAGCAAAAATTGTAGCCTAGTGATGAGATGCTAGATTAATGCATCAGTGCATCAGAGGCATGTTGTCATCCACCTTTCATTCTTCAGCCCATAATGAACATTATGCTAAGTGTGTTATCTAGCCCTGACAGGAAAGCTGAGGTGATAATTATACGTCACTTTAGGCGAGGGTGAACAAAGATAACTGTATCCAGATGTGCGCATCTTGGAATGCAAAGCAAAATCCGTGACATTTACATTCACAAAGGTGAACTGTTGATAAGACAGCAGGGATTCTTTGCTGTGGCAGTAAAATGGTGATAAAATTGACTGACTGGGAGGAATATGTCTGTCACACGTGGGATTCTATGGTGATCAACATGACTGTTGAGGGTCGGGCATATCAAACAAGAAGAATGTGATGTAAATTACTATCCGCTGACAGATATTCATCAAAAGGTGAATGCTTGTTAAATGGTGTGATTCATAAAGTGATTTAAAGTCCTCCTAACGGGTAGAGCCAATCCAGTTTCGCTGTACTACCTCTCTGCTTTGATTCACGTTGGGGCCACTGGGGCCAGCCATCACTTTCAGTTTTCTATAGGTAAAAAGAACAATCATTTGACCTTTTTCTTATGGTGTAACTTTACTGGCATCTACAACATAGAGCCAAATTTTTATTCTTAGAAACAACTGATCTTTACGGCAGCACAGCAGGAGAGACTGAACAAAGTGGAAGTTCCAGCTTTGTTTTAAAAAAAGCATTTGATGTTGGAAACACATGCTAACCTAAACTTTAGCTTTTAAGATATTTTAGGTCCTTGATGATCCTGATTGTGGGGGTTTTACATTAGAGTCTATAAATTAAATGTATTGTCCTGTTTTTTGTTTGTTTGGTTGGTAATATCTTTGTATTTTGAATATTTATTTGTCATGTGTTTTTGTTTTATTCTTGCCTTAGAATCTTGCTACAAATCTTTAAACATCTGCACCTCATCCACAATCAGCTCATCTAAAGTGTTGTGTGGATAAGTTTTGATATTGATGTAACTCATTCAACTATGGTATTGAAGTCAGACTAGAATGGTTATCTTTAAATTTAGGGGATGCAGCCCATGTAGGGCGCATTTGTTGACTGTTTATGTTACTGCTCCGTGCCATAGGCTGTCCAAATTTGTTGGTATCTACTTATGAGACAAACAAATGTGGTCCAAAAAACCTAGAAAACTTAGGCTCATACCCTATGTGGCTGTCAAAACCCCAGGATTCATTACTAGCAAAATAAACAGATAAAAAGAAGATGGAAAAGGGTTTTTTTTGTGTTGTGTTTTTTTTATTTGACAGGTTGAAAATTCATCACAGACAAAAGAATTAGTTTTTAAATGTATATTTAGTAGCTGATGAAATTTTGGCTGCAGAAATGCAATTAATAGTCCTGATACTGGAGCTGAACCCAAATTATTAATGTTTTTATTTATTTATGTGTAATGTTTTTTTTAATATACTGGATTTTTTTGAAGTTATATCTCCTATGAAAAGATGTAAATACATGGATCTCAAATATAATACCATCGTAACAAGGTCATGCAAACATACGCCATGCAAAGACAAGACCATCTCATTTCACAGCTGTTTTATGTAACCTACCCAGACTGCTTAGAGTGTGGCCTAAAAGGGTGGCAACCCTTCAACTGATACACCGCTAATGAGTCTGCTGAGTTTGTTTGTTTATTTTTTTTCTTCTCTACTTTCGGTATTCTGCTCTCTTTCCAGAAGTTCATCCATCCATTTTCTTTACCTGCTTCTCCTTTCCAGGTCACAGGGAGTTGGTGTCCATGTCTAGCAGTCACCATGTCAGAAGTGGGTACCCCCTTAGACAGGTAACAAGTTTGTCACAAGGCTACAGAAACAAACAAGACAAACTATTCACACGCTTACATTTCACCTAAGGACAATTTAGAGTTACCGATTAGCTTAACATGCATGTTTTGATCTGTGGGAAGGATGTGAACCTTAAGCCATTTTGCTATGAATCAAACAGCTCTAACAACAACACAGCTCTTTTCATTTTAGGCTCATTGCTCTCCTGTGTAAACAGCAAACCCTCTAAAGTGTTTTACAACATTTCAACATCAATCAGAGTTGGAATGTGGTATTTCTCCAATGTTGATCAGCAAAAAATACCTTAATTGGCACATCCATCTGATCCAACATCCCTAATTGATATTGTGTGAATCATCCTTAATCTAAAGAATGGCTCACACTGTGCAATAAATAACATATTTTCCTGTGCAATATGATCTTGGTTGTAACCTGGCTGAGTCACACTGTTATAGGTTTTCTTTGGACAAAGGTGTGTGAAGGTGAGACAATGGATAGTGCTTATTCAAGGCAGGGACAACAGGGCAATAACATAAAAGCACTTAGCAATAATGTCTGTGTTCATTTCAAGTGTATTTTCCCCTTTAATTCAACTAGAAAATTCACCTTATAGAGCCGTGTTTTATATTCATTGCTGGGTACACATCTGCAAGCTTGCAAGCCTCAAGTGAAATGATTCTGAACTCGTCTGCTGCACTCTTAACCTCACAAAGCTTTGATAAAGTGCAGCTTGTGAATTTGTTGACACTCGCAACCGTGCAGCAAAATTCCAATCACACTCAACAGCCAACAATATAAGCTGACACCTTTTAACACCAAAACATTTGACTGCTGGAAAGACTGATTTGCGGCTGTAGCAGAAACTATTTTTGTATATACTTACATCATCACATAAAGATGCATATGAAACTGTGACTATAAGAGAAAATCAACAGATAGTTTTAGTACAATTATTTGATTGTACCATCAATTTGACAGCAACATCTTTAAGTTGTAGGAAAAAAAGCATTCTCGACATCATACATACTGCTGACATTTGTATTGCAAGTTCAAACCTTGTAATGTACCTCTAAGAGCTCTATGGGGCCTGAAGCCTTTGTTATGTTTGACCATTTCTTTAGCCTGAATGCTTTAGATTTTCTCATTTTTTAGCCACATTTTTTTTTAGGAAATTCGACAATTCCGGAAAAGTGGGAGACCACAGGACAACCATGGATGAGATGATTTGGTGCACTTCCAGTTCTAATTACAGTAAAATCATCTTTAAATTATATGATTAATTTAAATAGACATTTTTCAATTAGATGTAATGCTGGTTTGATGCTAGAAGCTGTGACTTCAGTATTTCAGTATTTTTAAATTGACCCACATCCATCAAGGGAAAGCCACTGATGAGATCAATGCAATTTCAGGGTTAGGAGATGAAAGATGTCTTCTCTGGCCTAATCTGTCCAAAGGACATGGTTTGAGAAATTTGTGGTTCATTTTTTCCTTTGCTGATATTTTTGTTTGTTTGTTTGTTTGTTTGTTTGTTTGTTTGTTTGTTTGTTTGTTTCTTTGTTTTTGTTAAACAGATGAGATCTTTTTTTTATCCTGGCAACACTTTCAAGGCATACATTTTTTCATTCATACTTTTATTGATGCTTACATGAGTTTTAACCTTTTAATAAGGGGTGTAACAATACATAGATCTGTATCGATCGAATGATTATGGATTCAATTACATCAAGGAAAAACAAAAACATCAATCCATTTCATCATCATATGCCCATCTAACACAATCATTTACTACTTGACTGATATAATATTTTAATGTGATGAAGCTGGTGATTTATGCTACGTTCACACCGAACGCTTTTTGAGCAGCAAAAATGCGCCCAACGCCTCAAGTTGGATGCACTACATTCAGACCGGTACCAGAATCAGAATTTGATTTATTGCCATTGTCAGTGATAAACACAGACAAGGAACTTGCAGTTAAGAACACCCATTCTTATTATTCAATTCAATTCAAAAATACTTTATTGATCCCAGAGGGAAATTATGTAAATATACAGGTATTATACACACAAAACAAACATTGGGGAGAACGAGAACATGGCCGCGCTACCTTTTGTATCTTGGAATACACACAATAGGAAAGATGAGTTAAAGAAAAGGATGCTCTGATCCTATGTTTACACAGAAACACAGAATTATATGCTCAAAAAAACCACTCGCTCAGTGCAAGGCAGCTGGGG
>NW_013952523.1:1355311-1361411 GCF_001266775.1 Austrofundulus limnaeus | reverse complement strand
GGCAGACATGGTACGGGGCGGGATGCAGTGGAGCCGGTGATGTTTCTGGTTAACACTCCGTGCTAGAACCAGAGACCTCCAGAGTCCAAAACCAGTTGTTACCAACCAACGTTCAGCCTATCAGAGGCCAGTTCTCTGTCCCACCTCCGTGGCTTTCGGACTGGACCACCCACGGATGGTACGGGGAGGGAGTTGGGAAACAAGCCTTTGTTCAAGTGTCATCCGGGGAAGTTTTTATCACTGCCGAGCCAAGGTCAGCAGCTGCAGGGATTCGAAAGATAAACAAAATTGTTTTGGTACAAGCAGCCTTGAATTTCTTGCTGCTTTCAAGTTTGTAACTGCATCTCTGTAATGGCAAAAAATGCTGAATGTTCCAAATATCATCACCTCCTCGCCTCTCTTTCCGTCTGAAACTTCACACAGGTGTAATCCTACTCACGGGCATGCGTGAGTAGGATTACAGAATCACATCCAGTTTGTGACTTATATCCCCCAACATCACAGTCTGTGCATTTTCAGTATGGGAGATTCCGTCCAAGGTTCCTGACAGCTTCTCACAGGCCTAGACTGCTGCCATGATCACTTTCATTTTCCGATAAGCCCGAACTCCTCCACAGCCGATCAGCAGGAATCCAGTTATCACAAATCCAAATACGTACAAATCTTCCACATCTTCAATAGAAAGCAGCACCAAACAGAGGAGGTTCCACCCCCAAGAACCAGCCACCCGACCGGCTGCCACCATTCCACTGGGACAGCTGCACTGACCGAGACTAGATGTGTGTCTGAAGAGGGAGGAGCGTCTTGTTTTTTTCCGGTCTGTCTTTAGCGGATTAAATAAAGATAAAATAAATAAAATGTCTGCTTTATTTACTAAAGAGCAAGCGAACATTGTGCACAGCAGATAATTAATTCACCAAAGAATTTAGAGGTGGTTTGTTCTGTTAGTTTCACCACTCCAGGAGCTGCAATCTGACGGACTATTTTTTGTCCCGAGCCCAGTTTAACACTGTGGTCAGTTTAATGAGCTGCTGACCCACATCGGTGCTGATATCTCCAGCCAGAACACCAACTACAGAGGGTCGATTTCAGCTAAAGAGCTCCTGTCCGTCTGTTTCGGTTTAGTGGGCAACATTCAGGAAACTCACATGAAAAAACAAGTCTCTCTGATTGGTTGTTGCGGCGCGTCGAGCAGCAAAAGTTCAGATTTTTGAACTTGGGTGTCGGCTGCTTTCAATGCACCGCATGCACGGAAAATGCTCTACCGCTACCTTCCGCTTCCTTGCGCACCGCACTAAACGGACTAGATACACCGTAAGACCCCTAGAGGCGTGTCCACCATAGACTTTGCATGTAAACCAGCCATTCCTGCAGCTCAAAACGCATTCGGTGTGAACGTAGCATTATACTCCTAGTTTTAAGCTGCCTGATGAAATCCAAAATGTAGCTTTTGGATAAGTTGCATTTTCTCAGACTAAGACACAGTTTGAATTTTAAATGAAGTTAGTTTGCTTTTTCATCCACTGCTGGGAAGATTGGCAGCTGCCCTAAATGTTTTCTACTTGTGAGCCGTCTTTCTCACTTAAGAATGATGGACTGAACTGTTAGAAAATGACCTATAATCTCTATCTCATTGATGGGCAGCAACAACTCTTTCTTTTGGAGCAATGCTGATATCTTGCCTCCTCGTATTTGTGTTAACACACACCTGTATGCTCCACAGCAACAAACTGCAACAACTGCTGCTTCTGTAGAGGTGCTAACTGATGATAAATTATTCAGCTGTATCTGATCGGCAGCACCTGGTGGATACTATACCTGCTATTTCTTATGGAAGCATCAACGATGGACCAGATCTTTGTAATATGTAAACACCTAGCATTGAACTTCCTTTTTCCTAAGACTGCATTTACTATAAAAGTATGAAAATGTATATTTTTAGTTTCTAAATATGACATAGACTATGCTGTTCAATTGTTTAATTAATTCTTTTTCAGGGTTATTTGTATGAGAAAATTTGTATTTTTTGCCATGAAAAAGTTTTTACTTTCATGTTTTTTTAATGGCCACCGGTTATGATACAAAATTAAGACATGAGCTGTACTTTGATGGGACTTTCATCAAATTTATCCAATAAAGGGTTAGAATATTCACTGAAGTAATTCACAGGCAAAATATTCTAGTAAAAATGTCTCTTTTTTTCGCCAAGTTGAATCAGTTTGAGGAACAAGCAAAGACCTTACAATGGATCCAGCAAGGAAATTACTTTAAGGTACCAACATTGGCTTCCTGGTTATAAATAAAGTGTTATCACTTCTGTTCAGCTGCAGCTGTTTAAAGGCTACCAAAGGAGTAAAAAAGATTATTTTAACATCCAAATATGTACAAATAAGTGTTTTCATCATTTGAGGAAAAAGGGGGATTTTCAACCTCTTTCTTGTATTTAACAAGTCAGTACACACACTAACGCCAGTGGGGAGACTATTCTAATTAGCGTTTAGACTGATGACCCGACTAAATAATAAGCCAAAGCTTGGTGTCGGCCTCCTGGCCATAAACAGCTGCGCCAGCTGGGGTGGGGTTAAAAAACAAATCGACCGTCTTGTTATTTTCCTAACTGGGCACAATTGGCAGTGCTTTCTGAGGCCAGTCATCTTGGCATGTGTTAAATTAGCCCTATTGACAGCATGCTTACCCCACTCGTTCTAATCACCACAGGCACAACTTCAGAGCTGAGGCTTGTAGTTGTGATTACATTCTATGGAATTAAAAGCAAACAGCACTCACGAGGGACTGGCACAGCAGCAGAGCGTTAAAATGACACCAGCACAACGGCCCTTGCTTTGGTCTGTTATTTCATTTGGATTGTATGCTATTTTCCTTCTCTTCTTCTCAACTGTTAGAGGCCATAGTGTCACTGAATACAGCTAAATTAAGACTTGTGCACAAAGCAGGAGTTGTTGCCTGCTGCAGCGGCACAGCTCTCAAACAAGCTTTTAGAAAAATGAAGTTGTAAAATTAGTTCAAAACTCAGCGTAGAAGAATTACCAACCTAAGAGCTAAGCTAATGGACTATAAGTGGATTGTTTTTATTCTGATTTGTATGACAGGCACCTGCGCTTCCTAAAATGGCTGACCATAGCCAAACTCGAAAACCTGCAGCAACCGGTGTGCAGCATAGCCAAGTGCGAACACTCTATTTCACACCTCCATCGGCGTGATTAACAAACTGCGGGTGGTCGGCTTTGATAACACCGCGATGCATGATGGAAGAGAGACCCTCTAACATGGTTAAAAGGCAGAAAGTGGGAAGGAAATAGAGACTAAAGTGGCCAGGAGAGGAGAGGCTTCTAAAGGTAAAACGCAAGCTGTAAAAGCTGTTCTCAAGGCTTTTAGAGCCATGTTATTTGGACTACTTAGCCCAAAATGCTCCACACGAGAGAGAGCAGCTCTAAAAGAAATTCCATCTACCACAGCTGAGGAAAAGTGATGGGCTGCATTAACAGAAAGGGCCCTTGAGAATTTTATGATGACTAGTATGAGACTCAAGTGTGTCCCACAAGATGTTTCACCATATATGTGTGTGTGTTTGTGTGTGAGGGGGGGTGAGGGGGTATGGTAATACGCATTTGGTCTTATGTCTCCTATTGACCTTGAGGACATACAGTAAGTGTCCTCATCATTGCACTATGTGTTTTATTCATACATGCAGTCACATGCACACACAGCTCTGATGCACATACGCATATATGGTTGAATCACACACTTAGAACTGCATCCACACGCTCTACGGCTTCTGTATCAGGCTCTCCACAAGACTGTTTTCTTTTTCTGAAGTGACTTTGCGTTTGAGCTGGCAGAAAGCCAAAGAACTGCATAATTTTGGAAGATGAAAAGAAAACATGACAGAGAGTTGTGTTAAAAGCATTCGCCATTCCCTCTCACTTTGCCTCCCCCACTGTCGTTTAAAGCTGCCGGTATTTTTAGCTCACATGTTTTTACAGCCGTCGAGGTGAGTTTGTGCCCTGACATGATCTATATTTAGACTGATGCTCCGCCAGGCCATCAAGCTGCACAAGTGTATTCATGTATCACTTCTCTCCTTGGTATGTGCGAAGAGACAAGAAGGTATTTTGTTAGCTTCATGCTCAAAACCAGGATTAATGAATACTGGCTTTATGAGCATCTCCCTCTCTCTATTAAAAATAAAATAAAAAATGATAAATAAAAAAAGACCCATGTGAGATAGGCTGCATGCCAAAGTGGCTGAATAGGAGAAGTAGCTTCCTTCTTCAGGGGTTGCCACAGAGAACAAACTTGCATGAAGATTTGGTAATTGTTTTTATACTGGATGCCATTCATAACGCAGCATGTGTGGGGAAGGGAGCTGCCATTTGGGGTTGCCAAAGTTGGAGTCGAACCATTGACCTTCTGATCCAGGCTCGCCTCTCTAACCTCTGTACCACCCAAAGATGAAACCCAAAATCTAAAAGTTTCCAGTTTGTTTTTGTGTACTGCAGTTCATTTCAACTTTCTGTTGAATAAAAAAAATCAATCTGAGTCTATGTCCATCATCCAGTACTTGACAAATACCATAATTTACCATATATTATATTTTAATGTTCCATAATTAAGTGTTTAGTTTTTTCTGTTTTGATGTTTTTGTTATTATTTCTCAATATGTTTGGTTCTTGTATTTTCTTGGTGTTCAGTTTGTTGCTTTGCCTCCATATGCTTCCAGCTCTCCTCTGAGATTTTCCATTGTCAGCTGTCACTTCTCAGTCCTGCCACATATTCACACCTGTTCCCTATCCCACTAAACTCAGTTATCTCCAGTCTTCTCATTGGCCCCAGTCTTAATAGCCTTTCAGTTTTACCCCACTCAGCAGTCAAGGAGCGTTGTGCCTCCATGTCAAGTCCAGTTCTCCCTGTACTTTATCCTCAGTTTTTAGCTTCTTTTGTTTTGATTAATAAATCTATCAGTGTTTCCCCTACCATTACACAGGCCCCCGCCAATGAGACGGCCCGCCCCTCTAAGAATTTCACGGCATGTAGTCATTTTTATTTAAATAAGTCCAGATCAAGTCCAGTTATTTTTTGTGCCTCTCCATATCCACCTCTCGCCAAACTTGGGGAAAAAAGGACAGCGCAGAGCGAGGCTGAGCGCTGTCTGTGGTCCTCACAAAGATAGGAAGACGTGTGTGTGCGAGCACGATGAAAACTCTGCTTTTAATCACGTAGCACCGATGYGACAACTTTGCAAGCTACTTTTTCTTTCTTTAAAATAAAATGCAACAGGTGATGCCACAGCATTGTTACCTTATCAGTAATTTAGAATCACCAACACAGACCCCGCGTGCGACCAGGTTCCCGCGAGTCCATTCATGTTCTATAAAGAGCGCTGATCAGCAGCGCAGCTGTAATGTTCCTCAACTTTTAAAAAAGTAACCAGAGTAGTTTGTAAACTCAAATCCAGACAGAATCAGCTGCTGTACAGGTCCTGCTGGACTCAAACATCGAGCTGAGCTGCTCCTCTCCTCTCCTCTGTCTCACACACACCGCAGGTCAGAGTCCCGTTCAGGAGCATTAACCCTTAAGGGCCCAGATAATAATCGGTCTTTAAAATGTGGTAAATAAATTATTTTCAGTGACTGAGAGGAAGTTTTTTTGATAGTTGCATACTTGCATTTTCTAACTGTTATCCTTTATATCTACAAGAGAGTTCAAATTCTTAGAAAGTACATGATTTGAGGTTTTTTACTGATAATATTTTATTCAAAACATGTTACAAAAGTCATAAGAAGCAGGTTTATTTTGAACAAACATTACAAACGTGTTCATTCCTACAAAACTGTCAAATATATTTACAAACAACACTAAACTGACTCAGATTAACATCAAATAAATCCTGTTTTATAATTAAACATCTGTTTCCTGCTATAAAGAAAAATTCAACTCCTGTACTTGTTCCTTATCAGGGTCAGGGTGGGGCTGGAACCAGTCCTCGCTGCCTTTGGGTGAAGGCAGGGGACACCTGGACTGGTCTCCAGTTCACCAGAGACACCTGGACAGGTCTCCAGTCCACCAGAGACACCTGGAC
>NW_013952523.1:1344197-1355301 GCF_001266775.1 Austrofundulus limnaeus | reverse complement strand
CACCAGAGACACCTGGACAGGTCTCCAGTCCACCAGAGACACCTGGACAGGTCTCCAGTTCACCAGAGACACCTGGACAGGTCTCCAGTTCACCAGAGACACCTGGACAGGGCTCCAGTTCTCCAGTTCACCAGGGACACCTGGACAGGTCTCCAGTTCACCAGAGACACCTGGACAGGTCTCCAGTTCACCAGAGACACCTGGACAGGTCTCCAGTCCACCAGAGACACCTGGACAGGTCTCCAGTTCACCAGAGACATCTGGACAGGTCTCCAGTTCACCAGAGACACCTGGACAGGTCTCCAGTCTCCATCAGGGACACAAAAGAGACAATCAACCATCCACACTCTGTCACACCTAGAGTCACACAGAAGAGCTCCAGAAGGTTTCAAACAGAACTCTGGACTCAGATCATCTGCTGCACACGTTCTGATCACTCATTGTCAATAATAATTTGCTACGGTAGACAGACAAAAAATAATAATAATTATAATTTGCTACAACAAATTATTATTGATAATTATCATGAGGAGTCCTTAACTAAGATGTAGTTAGGCAATTAAATTTTCATGTATGTGTAAATTTATTACCATAATTGAAGGTGAGTCACATAAATTTATGTTTTCATAAAACAAGTAGCCGCCCCCCAACCCCCAAGACCAATTTCCTAGGGGAAACACTGTCTATGTTTTATTTTAATTTGAGTTCCTTTGTGACCAACTTCCTTTAACCACAACAGTTGTTTTACTGTTTAAACCCAAACCGGTCTCTACAACTACCCCTTCCATCTTTTAAAGAGTCAACCTTTGCTATTTTATTGCAAGACACATTTTCAAGAGTGAAAGCCTTCCAATCAATATTCCAGCAAGCCATGTTTAAAAGTCAGCTATCAGATATATTCCGAGGCCTTCTTACTTCGAATACCAGGAAATCAATAACCCATCTTTCTTCTTTAAGCAATTTTCTGGCAATTTTTCCCCCATCTAATGTCTGGAATAGAGAAGCATAGATTTGTCAGTGACTTGAAAAAAAATAGTTTGAATCAGACGTGTTGTTTAGTTTTCTTTGGACCATTTAGTTTCCATGTTTTTTCATATTGTTAAGCAGTTGCGAGTCCACAGGTCTAATACTGAATTTGTCCTTCAACATTTTGTCCATGATGCCTCTGTTTTAACCACCTCAATTTCAATTTCTGATTTTATTTATTTATTTACTTACTCTCTAAACAGTTTAATGTTCTCAGAGTAAGACCTTCAGAAGGAAAAACTATAAAAATACCACATATGTGTAAAATTGCCAAGCTTTCTACTGTGACACTTGGACTACTCAAGACTAAGTTTTCTTTTCAGTAACAGAAAGCTTTTAATCTTTTGCCTTATTCTTATACAATCTATATAATATTTCCTTATAGTTGCATGGTTTGGTTTGGTTTCTCTTTCCACACAGTGTTTCAATAAATGCATCCCACAGCAGAGTAGCAGTAGCTCTCTCCTCATATAAAAACTGATTAATTTTCATGTGAGCAGTTTTTATTGAGTTTATAACACTAAATATTAAAATTACAAATGCAAATATGACACAAGAAAAGCAGGTGTGGAATTAGCATTACATTAGCATTATAAAAAGACACAAATTCACTTTCCAGAAAACTGGTGACTTTGCGTCTCATTTGCAACGCAGAAATCTGTGTTTACAAAAACAGGTCACTTCATAATAAGTTTATATGAGCCGGCAACATGATGTAAAATTAAATGGATAGTTTGAAGAATACTCTCAAAAAAATGGTAAAAGAAAGTCCTGAACACGGACACTCAAATTTATGAAAAGGATTAAACGCAGCATGCTTAATCAGATCAACACAAGTAAAGTGAAGTGTAGCCATCTCATGTTTGCATTTAAAAAATGGTTTTCTCATTTCGAATTATAATGTAGGCAATGTTATCCAGAGTGCAATTTTGACCCAATTATTGGTTTCAAGGGCCACAAATGGAAGTTAAACAAAATCACGGTAATATGCATCTATCATATCCAACATCAAGTCATCTACAAAAATACACAAATTAAGGCAAACCTTGTGTAACTTGTCTTTTGCATTTGTTGCATGTTTTTTATATTGTTAAATATTTTACCTTTTCAGCAACTTGAACTAACACTTGAGTTAGTTTTAAGCCATGTTTGTCAGCCTAACCTTTGACCTTCTTAAATCTGGTGAAATAAATGTTTTTTTTTTAGCTAAAATGGCTAGAAATTGTTGTAATTTGGCAGCACAATGGATTAGTGGTTAGTGCTGTTGCTTCACAACAAGAAGATCCTGGGTTTGATCCCTTTCTGTGTGGAGTTTGCGTGGGTTTTCTCCAGATACTCAGGTTTCCTCCCACAGTCTAAAAACATGTACAATACCTTCAGGTCTAGTCTTACACTGCAAAAGATATTTGTGATCTCAATGTGATTTGTCTGATTTAATAAATGTTAATAAATTGCCAAAAAAGACAGTTTAGACCTTGATTTTAAATGTCCTCAAAATGTATTACTACATTCCTGAATAAAAAATAAAAAGCCAAAACATTTTTTTATCTCTTCTGAATTCTCACTTGTTCAAAATTGCAACAAAGTTTTAAATAAATTTCAGAAGAGAGCAAAAGAAAAGTATATAAAGTTCCACCTGAAGTTATTCCCTTGGCTTTAACATTTGAACCCCTTTCCTTTCTTTTCCTTTCCTTTCCTTTCCTTTTCACAAATTGTTAATAAGTTTCATAAGTTTATCTCTGTCTTGAAGTTGCTGCGTGTTTCTTGTCTTTGAAGCACAAAAAAGTTTTAGTTTTTTTACTATCTCTGATTAAATGACAAGTTCTTATTAAATGTTAAAGTGTTAATGTTAAAAAATGACAAGCCTAATGTTTATTTGACTCTCATCATTTAGAGCTAAAAACAGCTCTGAAACTCAAAATTGTTCCCTTTTACTTTGTTTGGTTACATGAAATAAAATTTTTAATATAAACAGTTGTGAAATGTGTGATAATTTGCAGTCCTTGTCTGGAACATAACTAATTTCTTCTGACAAGTGACAATATTTTTTTTAACTCAATGCATAGAAGAACACAAAGAGAAAACTGTCTGCAGCTTTTTGCAACATTGATGTGATTTTGGGTGTCTTTTGGCTCACTGATGGTTTTCTTCTCAACATTTTAGCTAATCTGGTTTTGTCAGAGGCAATTTTCATTATTAAGATTAAGTTAAAAAATAAATCTAAAACTGATTCAACACTGACTGCCGAGCAGTAAACAATGTTAGAGACTAGCTAGTGAACATGGTGGATCACTTATCAGTTAATGAGACAGATATTGCTCTAAGGAGCCGGGAAGATGAAAAACAGAGATAGAAAGAGAGTGAATATTGGACTATTATTGATCATTTGGCCAGAAACATAACTTCAAATGAATGCTAATGTTGCTCTATATCTGATGTGCGCGTAAATTTGCTGTAAACAATTTGTTCCTTTTAACCTTGAAAGTGGAACGAATCAGTGTTGACTTTGTATTTTGGCTTGTGTGCCGATGATGGAAGCAGCAAACAGATATGACCACAATGGATTGGGACCACACTAAGGTATTAATAAGTTATATTTATCACAAATTATGTGTGTCAGTGTACATATACACACATTGGTAAACTATGTTGTTAAACTGACCATCATTTAGAGCAAACATCTTTGAGGCTGGAAATGTTAACTTGGCGCACAAGTTTATGAACATAATTACTGTAAACACAGAGGAACTCAAATGTTTGGTAGAACATAGAGTTTTGTTTATTTCATAGTAGATGTGAAGAAGCAAGTCGCCGCGCCTCAGTGGAGAGTTTTCATGACGTGACACGATGCTGGCCATTTAAATTTAAGGATGAGGTCGTTCCATTCAGCATAGACTATTTCGTGGATACCGCCATCTTTGCCTAGCGCAAAGCATCATGGTCCAGTTTGGGGGCATCCGGTGCCGGTGTGTGAAATAAATGACTGAAAACGGGTGAGGTATGTGTTTTACCTGTGTATACGTGCAACAATGTTCACAGATACATGAAAACAAGTTTAAATGTTTAGAATTATAAAAACACAAGATTGCCACCACTTGTTCTTGTAGATTTTGTGCTAAATATGTTGACGTGGTTTACAACGATCTGGGCTGCATATCACATTTCCTGACTACAGATCATTTTGACCACTTAATATTACAAATATAGGTATGGACTATCTAAAAAACTTGACCATATAATGATGTACAGTTTATTTACTAACACTAATATACACCATACAGAAAGCTACAGATCACGATAATAAATGCATTTACTACTGTTAAAACAAAAATACGTAGTTTGATTTAATATTTAAGCCAAATTTGATGTGTGGCTAAAAGGATGTTTTATACTCAGCATTTAAAAAATGAGAGGTCAGCCTGCCTCAAGATTATATTTAGATTAAATGTTTATCACCCAGCCCCACTGGTCATAATGCTGTTCATATGATCACTATATACTGGGATTTTCTCTGGTAATAAATTTAATATAGTGCCATATTATATATAATATAATATATAATTACTTCATTATATTAAGAGTGAAAATATTGCACAGCAGTATGACCTTGCGTCTCTTTTGCATCTCCAGGCTGCTATTTTATGCACTAATTCCAACATTTGAGCAGGTAAAAGTTCTGCACGAGTTTGTCCTTTTTCTGATTAGAAGTTGGTACCTCACGAACCAAATTAAACATTCTAAAATGCGCAACATTCCAAACTTTAAACTTTTATAGCCTGTCCCATTGTTTACTTTTCTTTTGTTTGCCCCCAAACAATCCCACAAACCATTGCGCGCCGCTTCCGGTGGGCGGCGCTAAACAGTATCTGCGAAATAGTCCATGGCTCGGCTCAGCTTAGAGTGGCCATCGACAGAACATCAGCACAGTCCAGATTGGTCTGCTAGCTCCCACTGGAATTCTCCTGTGGAACCCCGGTGTGAGCGCTGCATGTGTAGTGCAGTGCACAGCTCCAAGAAGATGCAAACTGACTATTGTTAGAATATGAAAACAGCGGATGAGTTGTCTTTGTGGATCAGTAAATCCTCTGTGTATAAATGCTCTGCTTTAATGCTATTTATCCAGTCCGGCTGAATCCATTCCTGCTAAATGAATTTTTGGCGCAACTTTGTGCATCCTTTATCTAACTGCACACATGGATGTAATGTGAATGTATTAAATGTTAATTGTGTGTTTGATGTGAGCAATAATCATTTTCACATTAACAGTTTCCCAGAATCACCTCTAAGTGTCGCCAAAGGAACCAGAACCACAGAAACATACATATGCCAGCCCTGAAGTTGGTGTGGGGCTGCGCACATTTCCACGTTCATTTCAGTCTTGATACTAGGGGTGTAAGAAAATATCGATACACTGAAATATAGCAATATTTCATTTCCCGATACTTTATCGATATTCTAAAGCCCTGTATCGATTTTTTATTAAGGTTTAAAATGTAAATTTTCCTGCCAGTAATTCATTTTTATGTTGTAGTTCAGCCAGCAGTGAGCCAGCCATTTGGCTCCTCTACCTCTTGAGGTAGAGGCTATTGTTAAGTGTTGGGTGACCATATTGTAAATTAATATTAAAAACTAAAAGCTGCAAAAAGATATTTTCAAACTATTTATTGTCAAATTTAGTCTAATAATTGAAAATATGGATGAAATAAGAAATATGAAACAAATAAAATAAAAYACATACAAAGCAGAACACAGCTAAATGAATCAAAAGTATGTCTATGTAATATTAGAATTTTCTGAGACAATGAATTTTGGTTTTCTTTTTTGTCGGTAAGAGGTTTTTATTTAATAGAATTTTTGGACAAAAAAATCACAATACATCGCAGTATATCGCCTTTCTTATAGTATAGCAATATATCGGGATTTATCGTATCGTGACCCCTCTGTCATGATATGTATCGTATCACCAAATGCTTGCCAATACACAGCCCTACTTGATACATCTGAAGTTTTGAGTGGAAAAGGGTGTATGCACTGTTGATACCTGAGGCCCAAAGGATGTGGAACAATATGACAATTTTTTTTTATTTCTTCAAAGCCCTGGGAGAGCAATTTAGTATAGCAATTTTAAACTAATAAAATAGAACAAACTGAAAAACAAGGCACTAACAGAATCCTAAAAGACAAAATTACAATACAGCACAAAAATCCACAACCATGACGGGTTGACAATCAGATTTATGAAAACCCAATTAAAGCCAACCTTTACAGGTGAGTTCTTTGAGAACTTACCCAGAACAGTTTATTGTGCTTTTCAATGATTGAAAATTAGAAATATAAGCAACCTGATTAACCTAGGATGCAGTGAAAAAGAACTTGTTACACAGACGAATAAATAAATAATTTTTGTTAATTTGGAGCAACTTGGATCTTTGTCTAATTTCTTTCCAGAAAGAAGCTATTGCTGCCAAATGTTGTTTTCTCAAGTTAAAGTGCCTTAAGAGCACCTTTGTTGAGAATTTGAGCAATACAAAAAAACTGAAAAGAGCTGAATTTACTTACTGCATTATTTGGTTACATATAAAGCAAAATGTCTGCCTCTCCCTGTTGGCAGCGATAGCAAAAACACAAACACTATCCAAACACACTTGAGGAGGCTGCCTGCGATCCAAAAATAAAACCAAACCCAAAAAAATAAATAAATCACACCAGTTGTAGTTATTGTTTGTGCCTGCTGTAGTTTGTTATCATTCACAATCCTTGCTCTCATTTTTTAAAGGCCTTCTAAAGCTTTTCTGAGATGCACCTTCACTTTTTAGTATAATAGGCTCTGCTATACTCTTACCAACACTCGCTTCGTTATTCACTGGCATACAGTGAACAGGTTAAACGTTGTGTATATTGTCATTACACATCATAAAATGACACAAACTATGACTGCAGCCCACATTATGTGCAGTTATAGGTTACTGCAGCGCCACGCTGAAGGCTGTCCCATTTCGTAGGCTCTTACTCATGTGGCTGACAAATGTGGCCAACAAAACCCCAAAAACGTAGGTTGCATCTGAATATCCATTTGAAAATTCATCACAGGCCAAAGAATTAGTTCTTAAATGTATGTTTAGCAACTTAGCTAACGACATTTTTGCTGCAATGAGATGTTAAATAAAATGCAGTAGCATGTACTGATACTGGAGCTAAATCCAAATTATTAATGGTTTTCATTCATATGATGTGATATAAAACGAAAACACGAAAAGGTCTCTTTCTAATAGATGACAAAAAACACATGTTTTATTTTGTTTATATTTATAACAATTATCCATTCAGAATTAATAATTAAAAGCTGTTTCCAAATAGGATTTTAAAATAAATCTGTTTTTTAGGGCTTATTAAAATGTTAACAAGTGAGCAAACAAAATTCCCTGTTTCTATTGGCTTGTGTTAAAGATGGCTGTGGCCAAAGAGCAGGTGAAGAACTGATTCCAGGTCAGTTTTTCCTTCAGCCAGTTAAGTAAAATAGCACATCTGATCTTCAGCTGATGTAGAATTAGTTCCCCTTTATCCATAGACCACTGAAAAGTTTGAAAACAGCACAGCAGCAAATAAAATGTAACAGTGAATGCAAGGAAATCTATCTTGAACAAATGTTTTTCATCTAAATGTTAGTGACAAACTCAATGAATTAGCTTCTGTTTAAAAACTGTTTTATTACAACAGTTGTGTTATGAGCCTCATGTGCGTTGCATCAGTGTGGTGTGATGTACTGCTGTAAGATCTTTAGATATTTAGTTATATGTCCTGATGCATCTCAGCAATCCAGGTGGACAAAATCAAAAAGAAAAAAATAAATAGATCCTCTGGATGGGTTCTTCTTTAGTGAAACATTTCGTCCCACCTCCAAGAGACTTCTTCAGTCTGATGAGTTCCAGGTGAACTCAGCCTTATAAGCCCTGCCTCCACATGGTGGACAAACTGGTTAGTCGTATGCAAAAGAGGGCCATGGCCTAACAATAGGCTTGATTAGCTCTATTTACTCACATGCAAACGAGGTCCATTGCCTAATTTGCATGTGACTAACCTGTTTGTCCATGTGGAGGCAGTGCTTATAAGGCTGAGTTCACCAGAAACTCATCAGACTGAAGAAGTCTCTTGGAGGAGAGACGAAACGTTTCACTAAAGAAGAACCCATCCAGAGGACCTACTTATTTTTTTTTTCTTTTTGATATTTAGTTATTTGTTTGTCCTTATTTTAACTGTCCTTACCTTGAGTTAACAATGTTTTGACCTGCTGGTCTGTCAACCTTTCATATACTAGTAGCACAGTAAGTGTTGTGTTGTTTGCCTGTGGTTTAATATTACCAGAGTCAGATGTCAAACTGTGCTTTAGAAGTGGGATTTTTCTATAAGTGATCTATGAGTTAAACCATTTGAACTCAAGTCTAGTTGATTCCACCTGATCTGAAGAGCTGTTTTATAGCTTTTTAATGAATAGGATATTATCATCTAGTAGATTTTCTGAGGAAGGGTTTGCCAAGATGTGTGTGTGACTGATATTGGGTCTCTGAGTGTCAGCATCTAGGGACCCCTGCTTAGCACACTTGTCATGCTCATTCAGTGAGAATGATGTTGTAACACATTTTCACTTCTACTTAAGAGCCTCCCTCTCTAGTTTCAGTCTTTTAGTAAAAGGCTTTAAACAAGATTTTTTTAAAAAGTATAGAAACCATTTAGCTGTGGATTTCATTTGCAATTACAACCAAACTGAAAAGAATAATAGTTGTTTTACAATCTATCTATGGTTTGTTCTTTGGTTTTTCTTTCTATGACAATTGCAAAAATAAAATAGGTATTTTTTTGTTATTATTTCAGTGGTTAAAGCCATATTTGGGACTTTCTGGTGGAACCAGATATTGTGGCCTGAACACCATTACATCTTCACATCTCTTCATGAATATGTTTGTCTTAGAAGGAGTTGACTCACCTCACTGAGAGCTAATTATCTTACCGTGAACATTGCTTTATTAATCAAAGTTATGCAGAATAGGGTTCAAGTGAAGCCATTGCCAATGTCTTTAGGAATGATTTCCATTTTTATACAGTCTTCCAGCCCATTAATATAATATGTATCAATATTCCATCAGCTGCTATAAACTCTTCTTCTTTGGCAACTTCCATAATTTTCAGTATCGCTACATATTAAAGTGCCTGTGACATCAATTTTTTATAATAAATATGAATGTATTTTGGAAAGATGACATTGATACCATATTGTAAAAAAGATGTCATGTCGCTGAGATGAACAGTTGTTGAGATATTCACATGTAAAGAAACAGGAAGTGATGTCAAAAGGGAATGTCTGAATGTAAACAGAGCATTGCTAAAATGGCAAACAACACAGACTGTAGAGAAGAATCTGATGTTTCTTTAGATTATTTTAATCACTATCATAGAGAGATGAGAAAGTCAGAGTTCAACTAATATTGTTTCAGTAAACAAAAGCCAGGGAGTTTTCTTTCTCAAAGAGTTCCTCTTGATGTCACTTCCTGTTTCATTTTAGGTGAGCCAAATTCAAAAGAAAATATGCMAATTATGTGACATAATGGGTCAAATCATTTGTATTATGCCAAGTTTCTTAAATATTAACATTTTTTTCTTTGACTTTGAACTTCGATTTTGAATTTAAATAGCTGAGGCAAATGCAAAACTGCGGATAGTTCGATTTTCAAACATGGTTGTTTTCTTTTAGCAAGTTTGGTTTGAAACAGATAAAACAAAGAACAAATCATCCATGGATTCTTTACCCATGTGGGGATGTACTTTCTCCCATATCAAATTTAGTTTAAAACTTAATGGCAAATATCATTCTCACTCGAACAGCCTTCATTTAAAAATAGGCTGCAGTGTTCTTTGTAGACTCCCCACATCGTATTTCAGTCTGTCGGCAAACAGCAAGACACACGTTTGTTTGCACCCAACACCTCTAATGTATTTACCATCCACACCCTGGCAGGCCAGCAATGGACTGGCAAGGTCTCGTTCTCCTTCATCGCACTCCAGTGAAAGATAAAGGCTTCAAAACAAAACCCACTTAGATGTAACAAATGCAGAAACCTCCTGAAACGGGGGATCAGTGCCTCCCATGGCAGGAGGAGACAGAGAGAGGGAGCGAGAGACGATGAATGCTGACAGAGGGAGTCGCAGACATTGGGATAATCCGGCAGCAGCTCGGAGTCTGCCTCCCGAGAGAAGGAGAGCAAGCAAGAGTGAAGTGCAGAAAGTCAAATAAACCTCTCTTTCTGTACTTTTCTTTTATCACCTGCCTCTCTGCCATTGCACAGTCAATCCACAAAGGAGAAAAAAAAAAACAGATTAGCTTGTTCAGTAAAGAGATTATGTTTACCCAATTCTTCTGTCAGAGAAAGCTGAAAGCAAGATAAAAAAACCATCTCTGCAAGTAAAAACTTTTCCATGAAGACATGATTGATTGACTGAGGTTCAGAGAAAATAAAACTTATTTCATGTGTCCTTGAGTCGATTTTATTTGGTGAGGTACCAGATTCACTGAAGAACATGAAAACAGACAGAGCTTGTAATTAAATATTATCAATAAATAAATAAACAAATAAATAAATAAATAAATAAGCTTCCAAATTCATTTGTTGCTCTTTTTAATCTGATGTAAAATTTTACAAAATCTTAGGTTAATTTCTTTTTTAATCAGTATTACCAATTAAATGCAGCATACAGGAAACTGGACTTAATAGAGCGATTGCAATGTTAAAACTGTGGGCTGAATAACTACGCTGGAAGTGGTTTTAAAAGGTTATTAATTGTTAAATTTCAAACAAGCAGAACAAAAGCTGAAATTAGCAAACCTTAGCTAAAAGGTAAAATTAACAAAACCATAGCTTAAACCCATAAAAATGTTAAACAAAACCTGAAACTTCATTAGAACAATGGGCCTCATGCAAGAACCGTTCGTACGCACAGATTTGTTCTTAAGTTGTGCGTACGAGTGATTTAGGAGAATTTGTGGCATTCACCAATGTTTTCGTATTCACAGCGCTGCGCAGCGCTG
>NW_013952523.1:1340832-1342901 GCF_001266775.1 Austrofundulus limnaeus | reverse complement strand
CCCCCCCCACTGCCGACCTGCAGCTCGATCGCGTCTTTTTTTTTCCTTCGTCCTGAAAAGTTTTGCTGCTCAACAAATAACTTTGGGCCTAATTCAGAAAAAACTGGAGAGTTTATACTTTTAGCCCGAGAGGAGGACGAAATGGTGGATTTAACGTCTCCCTCCTCCCCCGCACGCATTTCCTCCTTGCAACGCGGCACGCATCAAATCAGACATCTTTTGAAAAGAATAAACAGATACTTTTAATCATATCTTAAGATCTACTTGGCCGAACAACACGATTTATAAACTGGTTTAAAGTTCGTAGTCTCTGCTTTTCACTCGAGAGACAGAGAGGGTGGATCTTAACAGGTAGAGTTTTTTCTTTCTTGGTAACTAACTGCGGTCATTGACAACGCTCTGCGGGTGACGTAATCGGCTCCGCGACACGGCGAGGGACGCATAAATCCCGTGACACAATGAATCGATAATGAAATTTGTTGCCAACGCTTTTAATTATAGATTTTTTAATCGATTCTATCGATTCGTTGTTGCAGCCCTAAATGTAGAGATTGCTATATACAACTATGGTGTAAATTTGGTAAATAATGTAAAGTAATTCAAAAAGTATAATAAACTTACTGACTGAGCTGAACCTTTTCATACAGGATCTTACCAGTGTTTATGCTGAATCAGCATTCATACTATCAGCAAACCTCTAAAGCAGACAGGTAAAAATAGGGCTGGACAATTATTTGATCGCGATTATTGATTGAGACAAAATTCAGGACGATCACAGTGATCAGCTGTGAGCCTTTTACTCGATGAAACATGGCGGAAATGTGCACGACAACAGCCAATCAGAATCCACCTTCTCCTGTGCCACTTCTGTTCATAAGCTGCTAAGGAAACGCAGACAGTATCGCAGAATCAACCAAAGTAATCCAGTATAAAACACTGAATCTCACAGAGTTTGCCTTTTTGAGCGAGTTTCTGAGGTATTTTGACCGCTGTCGCTTCCTGTACCTGCCGTTACCGGCTCAGGCATGCAGGGTGAGCTCTGGGCTCCCCTCCTGACACAGAGAGAGATGGAGTGGGGGAAAAGGAAAAGTGAGCTGCGACAAATCATGGTGGGGGTGGGGGTTCTGTTTAAAAAAGTAATGAGATTTAGCAAGTGTGCACAAATTGTTGCTGTTTTGTAGGCTTTATGTTTCTTTGTGGCATATTTTATGTGAAATCCAATTGCAAAATTTTAATTTTACAAAAGGATAACTTTATTAATGTGAGATTCTATGATTTACTCATGTTTTTCTTTTTTCTTGGTAAATACCTTTAAATACCTTGCAAAAACTATTAAATGTTCTTCAGAACCACAGCTATTTGTTATATTAGTGAAAGTGAAATTACAGTCATTTTTTTTATTTCTGTAGCTATTTATTTGTTAAACTGTTTTTCTGTCTCTTTTTAGTTTAACAAAAAAAGTGATATTAATCGAGATCGGACAATATGAAAAAAATTAATCGCGATTTTTAATTTTTTTGCCATATCACCCAGCCCTAGGTAGAAATTGTATGTCTTTTGGGCTTCACTTAGTCTTCATGAACATTCATGCAAAATATTTGAACCTTAAAAAAAATCCACTTCAACACGTCCTGCTATAAAATCAGGTAGATTCAACAAACTGGTTTCCAGTGTAAAGCTGATCCTCTGGTGAGTTCAGTGCATTTTGTGTTTGCAAGTCAGTTGCTGGTTATTTTCTGTCTTTGATGTTAACAAGTCTTGTTAATAGCCTTAAAAATACTGGATCTTGTTCCTCCTGCAATGATTATCAGGTGCTCACTGAAAGGATTTTTTTGAAAGAAGAAAAAAAAACATATTTCTGTGCTGGAAAAAACAACTTATTTTTCTTGCTTAATATTTTTAGTGTGATTTATGAAATATTTTATTTTTGAGTACAGATCTAACTACGTATCAACTTGATAACCTGCACATAAACTTACTGTACATATACACTCACCGGCCACTTTATTAGGTACACCTGTCCAACTGCTCGTTAACACTTAATTTCTAATCAGCCAATCACATGGCGG
>NW_013952523.1:1330604-1337306 GCF_001266775.1 Austrofundulus limnaeus | reverse complement strand
AAAAACATAATGGTGTGGAGGGGATGGCTATAAGGGGAGAAGGGAGGCCATCCTTAAAAAAAAAAGATATACTGTAACAGTGCTTTATATAGTGTGTAGAAATGGTTCATATAGAAGACTGAGTGTGTTAATTGGTGAGAAACATAAATTGCTTTCAGAATGTGGTGTAAAAACGTGTGGTATAAATGTGTACTATTACCATTTCTATCTTTTAGCATTTCGCTAGTGTTTTGCCTTTTTTTAGCGTTAACAGAAGTGTACGGTTATTCAACAATTTTCAAACCCAAATCCATTTTTGAAGAAGTTGCAATTTCTAAAGTTACTTCTGTTGTCATAAAATCAAATACAACCAAACTTTCCTAAAACTTTCAATCCCACTCTCTGTTTAGTTTTAATTGTAGTCAGTTACTGAAGACCATAAAACAAATTAGACAATTCAGTGCAACAGTTTTGATAGCATAACTTGTGAAAATAGTCTGTGGTCCCATTGAAGATCATTTCTGTGCAGAGTACAATTCTGACAGATGCAGTGTCTACTAACATCAAACCCTAATGTCTCCCTAATGTGGGAACAAAAAGCTGAAATCCACACATCTCTAAGACCAAACAAATCAGACATGAAGGCGAACAACAGGCTGTTGTGGGAATAACACAAAGGTGGGGGGAGAGGGACCTAACAGAACAAGATTAAAGTGAGTCGTCTTTTCATCACACAGACTGACACCTTCACCAGCTGAAGGACAACACTCACACAAATGTGTCTTTTAATATTCCTGCTCCATTTACACAGTGACCTTTGAGCACAGCGAGGAGTTAATGTTCCACTGTCTTTACCTCTGAATGTAATTTTTCCACAGAGATGTGCTAAAGAACCACATCCAACTGACTCAGCAACTAAAAGTAATAAAGCTACTAAAATACAGAGCATCCGTGTAAGTATTTTCCACCCTGTGTATAATGACAAATAAAGACATAAAAATATTTAAAACTGCAAGCAGTGATAAAGGGCCTTCACACCCCAGGGATATTTGGTTTGTGCGTTCATCCAGCTAAAGCAGTCGCCGGTCTACCTGTCAAGTTTTGTTAAGCACAGCCAAATACAACAATACCAAAAGGCCAGATATGCACCAACCAGAACACACCCAACTTCACTAAGCTGTCTCAGCCATGCCCTTGAGCATCTGTGAATCATGAGTATCTTCTCAGTTTCTCAAAGTGTCTAAACTTTACACAACAGTTTTGACTGTTAGAATAAAAGGTAATTCTGGGCAGTATACCATTTTGTACCGAAAACCGGTTATCATATTTGTTATATGAATTTTCTGAATACCGGACATACCGGTTTAAATAGCCTGAACACATTCGGAACGTTTTGTCACGGCCGCTAGTGAACTGTTTCCCAGGGGATACTTTTCCTCGCAGCAACGCTATGTGCATTGGCATGCTAATGTTTTTGGTTGGAGCAGCTTGTTGCAGTAACTGGCGGCGGGTGGTGTTTCAGCTGCTTATATTGACTGAAGTAAAAAAAACATCCAGTTTACACCATCGCTGAGTGTAGTAAACAACTCTTCAGTGACGTGCATGGTTAGACTTAACATGCAACATTATAATGGAGACAATGCATGGAGATTTTAATGTGCTTTTATTGTGAAAAGCCAGGGGGAAATAGTTTTGGAGTAGAGCTGAGTTGACTGGTGGTTTAAGTTTTATTAACACACAATGATAGACCCGATAATGATCTTTTCTCAACTCTGTCATCGGACCAAAATCCATGGTTACTGTCTACAACAAGACAAAGAAGAAAAGATGTACAAGAGGAAGGAAACAGCGACACAGACAGAGGTACAGTAAAAGAAGTCAATAAGCAACGTTTGTGCATTTTATTTTCAGCTGAGCTGTGATGAAAAATAAAAGTCAAATACTGTGAAACCGGTGTAATTGTTGAAAATACTGTGATATAAAATTTGGGTCATACTGCCCAGAGCTAATGAAAAGGTGTGAATGAGACACTTTTGATAGGATGAAAGGTTTCAATGAGATATTTTTTCAAACAAAATAAGGAATTTTAATACTGTCACTAGGTGGTGCAATGATCAATTCACAATATTTGCATTCGGCAATGTTCAGGACTGGATGCCTATCTGTCATGTACATTTTTACACAGTTTGGAAAAGTTACAGTGATATTACCCCCAGCAGTGTGAAGTAGAAATTTGTGTTTTCAGAAAAAATACAGTGCCCACATCGTTCAAGTTTTGGAATTACATTTGTTATCTACAGTCAAGAAGCTTTGGTCCAAATTTGAAGTTAACCTCAAATGTAAGGACAAAATAGTGTTTGGTGTGACATGTGAAAACCGCCATAATTAGACATTCCATTCAAAAGGACTGACCTCCTTTAGGTTTTAAATCATGGTGCCAAAATACTTTATTGTTTGTACCGAACGGATGTACCTATGTCCCAAATTTCACATATGTTAAAGCCATAAGGGAGGCTAATGTTAAGAGAGCTTTAGAGAGCCAATTTGCCGTGCCCACATCCGTGTCTTTGCACCTCCCCATTTTTACCCTAGTTCTATGGAAATGCCAAGTTTTATAATGCTCAGCCCACTAGAACATGGTGAAAAAAGCCTCCAGTTGGCAGAAAAATAATACTAGTAATAATAATTAGGTCAAAAACAACAGGGACTTCCACTGTTGCACGGCACTCGGGCCCTAATAAATATGATTAACATTTTGGGACAGAATTACCCTTAACTATAGGAAAATGTCAAATTCTCTTCACCAATGTTAAGACACAGTAACTAAAGAGGTCTAAAGAGGTGACTTTAACTAGTAGGTGTTTATAAAAACAGTCAAATTTGTTTTTAACATGTTAAATCCCAAAAACAGTAATGTCATGTACTTCTTTGTAAGTAATGAATAGTAATTACCAATGTATGAATAGGTTTGAGTAATTTGAATTGTAATAATCAGCTGTAAAATCTTCACATTTTCAGCTTGTTTTTTTCTTTTAAGTTTGACCAGGTCATTGCACAAAAACTGACAATAGTGTTTTTTTTTTCAGATAGTTGCAACCAAAATGAAATATTTGGCCTTTCCTTCCATCTCTGTCGACCAGCTTTTCACACCTTTGTATGACTGAAATAACAATGAACCGCTGCTTTAATAAGATTGATTAAGTGAGTTTGAGAGTTTAATTTCTCAAACTCTAACAAAGTATTTAACTGTTCACCACCATAACCATGATTTATCAGTAACCTGAAGGTTTAATTCTACAAAGTCTTTCCATGCAAAAGATTTCAAAACTTTTTTCTTCTCAAAGTCTGATGGGTCATGCATGGTTCTTGACCCAAAAAGGTGTCATGTTCTTTCCAGACAGAAAGGAAGTATTTGCCTCTAGTGGAAGGACTGAAGTGTTTTGGAGTTTTGTTCACAAATGAGGTGAAAAAGACAAATTGGGGCTTCAGCAACTGTAATGAAGATATATTTTCTGTGAAGAAAAAGCCGAGTCAGAAGGTAATGTTCTCATTTACCTGATTCATCTATGTTTCAACCTTCACCTACTGTATGTCATGAGCCACGGATCATGATCCAAAGATCCAGGCTAAAATTAGCTTCCTACAGACTTGGCCTCATAAATACGATGAAGTGTAGAGCTGCTGCTCCTTCTCTTTGAAGTTAATCAGCTGAGGTAGTTCAAGCATCTGATAGAGTTGACTGGGGGGAGATCATCAGACAGACCCAGGATTTGTTGGAGGGATTAGGTTTCCTGCCTGACCTGGGAACTATGGAAGGGCGCAGGAGCACATTGATGGGGACAGGGCAGGGAGTGTCTCTCCTGAACCAAATCTAAAATAAACAGATAATAGGTGGGTGGATGGAAGGTTTCTTTTTAATACACTACAAAAACCTACACTGATCTTTGTTGTTCTCACTAAGTACCAGCCGATTGCTTCACTTCCCTCTGTTTACAAGATTAGCAGCTACAGTTATTGTATTAGAAAGTTTGAGACATCACTAAAGTGCAGGTGACCTTCCTCTAGGTGTCATGTTTCAATGCACCTTGTTACAGATGAAGCTCTACAGCTACTGCTGCTGTGCCAACACAAAGCACCAAGGGCACAGCCGTTGTTTTTAAGCCAAGCTGCAACATAAAGATAATTTGAGAAGTACACGATTGTGCCACGGTCAGACCTCCTGTTCTTTGTCCCGCAGTACCTCTATCAGCCAAACCTTTTGGAAAAGCATTGCACCAATCAGCTAAACCCAGCCAAATACTGAATGAACATACAATAGATACATACATACATAACAATAGTAATGTTATCACCTGGATGTGTGTTGCTGTTCCTCTTGCTGCTGCTACTAATATTCGTAAGTTACACAGATGTCTGGGCTGTTGTAACACATGGAACATCTACTTCAATTTCCTTTGTAATTGAATTTAAATAATCCGGGAACAAAAGGTTAAGGTTTATTTATGTGCAATGCATTGGATGTATGTTGAGTCTTCTGACAATAAAGTTGATTAAAAATACTTTCACAGACAAGAAAATGTCCCTTCTGTGAATGTATATTATGGATGCACTTCTGTTGACACAGATTTTCTTCTGCTGCTGGCAGTCTCAGAACCATCTTTACAGGATAGCTGGGATGAATTTACAAACCCTGTAAACACAAGATGCTCCGCTTCCTCCCTGCATTCACTGTCAAGAGAGCACTCTCAAACCTCTGCAGTGGTGACGCTCCTGAGGTGTTGAATGAGTAAACAATGCAACGCGGGTCAGAGTGAGCATCTTCTTTACTGAATGCTGGTTTACACTCAGATTTGATGCTCAGATTTCCTCCAATGCTTCAGCACTGAAAAAACTACCTTAGCTTCATAACTGAGGCTCACCTCTGCCAGTAGAGCGAAGCAGAAGTGACCTGTCAGTTTGTGTAGTGATGACCAAGCTGACTGTAAACACGAGAAAGCCTCGTATCACTCAGAGAAGGCAAGTCTCTCTTCAGAATGTGCAAAGAAGCCAAAGTTACCAAGAAGAAAATCACAGGAAGGGCATGCAAACTCCACACAGGAGGGGATCTATTCGCTGGAAGGCAACAGCACTAAGAGCCACAAATAACTTCATCTGCTGAGTTCATCTGCTGAATTCCAACTACATAACACAAATCACAAATAAAATGAAGGATTTCAAGAAAACTATCTGGATATTTACTCATTATCTCAGAAAATTGGTCCTGGCATAGAGGATAACTGACATTTTAGCATGAGTTAAGTTTATTACTAATTTATAAAACTAAAGTAAATACTATGGAGCCCGCCAAGGGTCAGTGGGGGGGGGGGGGGATAAACAGCCACCGGTGTTTATTCCCCATGTGCCATCCATGTGCACTAATTACTAATTTGTGCGCTCAGTTTCTGCAATCAGTGCGCACAGATTGTCTCGACAGGTTGGACGCATGGTATGAAGCCGCACCTGCAAGGTAAATTCAATGGATCTGTTGTCATATATGAACTTAAGGCACTGCCGTGTTCTCATCAGCACACTTTTTAGCCACAGAATTTCCCTGAAAGTTTCATCAAAATCTGAGGTGGTAATTATTTATTTATTTTAATATTTTCCAGGCAAATGATTCCTGAAAAAGAGGTTAGCCTCCTCCACCCTCCCATCCCCCCTTCTGTTGTCTCGGAAAGAGAATAAACATCTGAGAACCGCTGGAGAAGACGTCCGAGCGGCCTGCTGTCAAGAAATGTCACTATGTGGAGACATTCATCTGTGAAATGATGACCCGATGGGAGCCGCGGCCCTGCTCGTACTCTATTTGTTTCAAACTTTATTCAACTCTTCTCTGTGGTGTAATAAACATTTTTGAAAAAGCAATAAACATTTCCTAAAAGTTCAACATAAATCTATTCAGTACTTTTGTGATATAACCCTGAGAACCCTGAGCTGGCTAACTTTAGCGAAACTTCCCCATTGTCAGGGAAGCCGTAAACACCCAGTAACCACGGGCAAGAAAGGCTCCGAGCGACTTCCTGTGATGATCTGATCAGAGCTGAAACAGCCTTTAGGAGACCCGGTACCAAAACTGCCTGATAGAGGGGCAAAAACTGTACAACATATTCAAATTCCAACAATTTCTGTGCAGTACTTTGACTTTAGTGAACAAAAAACGCTCCTTAAGACTTTCTGAGCTGATGAACGACTTTAGCTCCCACAACCACCCGTGCGTCTCCAGATGTCAGTAATCCGTGCGCACAAATTAGTAATCTGTGCGCACGGATTGCAGAAATTGAGAGCATGGTTTAGTAATCTGTGCTCACTGTCCAGATGCTGTTTTTTTTTTCTCCCACTGACCCCTGGCGGGCTCCGTGAAATACTAAACTGCTCAGCAAAATTTTAGTTCCACTTTTAGCAGGTGATTTCCCTTTGGGATCAATAAAGTATTTTTGAAATTGAATTGAATTGAATTGAATTGTATTGAACTGAGTGGATGAGTGGAACTGTGCCCACACTGCTAACCAACATATACAATTAATGGGCCTCATGCAAGAACATGTTTGTTTTCTTATCCTAAATTTCTCTTACTTTTGTTCGTACGAAGGGTTCGTACGAACATGTCACGTCAGATTCAACAAACTCTTCTATCTTCAGGAAAAGTGTGTAAATGAGCTGCGTAAATTCCACCTGTTTGTATCC
>NW_013952523.1:1328240-1329819 GCF_001266775.1 Austrofundulus limnaeus | reverse complement strand
AAACATTGGTGAATGCCACAAATTCTCCTAAATCACTCGTACGCACAACTTAAGAACAAATCTGTGCGTACGAACGGTTCTTGCATGAGGCCCATTGTTTTGTGAATAAACTGCATTTCCTGGAGATTCAAAATGTATTTAAACAATTGTGAAGACATACTAACAGAGGTTTAAAGAAGCATAGCATCACATGAACATAAACTCTGGATCAAACACTTCCAAAAACAAGACAAAGTTGAATCTTTCAACATTGCTTGTCGATTGCAATCTTAATTGAAAAGGCCTGATCTCTCCTGGCCTGTCTGTGCCTCCTTGTATATACATTGCTCCCTCTCATTGTCTTTAGCAGCAACAGCAGCATTTGAGGACAAGCTGCAATGATTGATGGCTGAGATACTGGGAAATGAATTGCTGATAAAAGCCCCTGGGCAAGAAAAGGTTGCGGCAAAGCGATATGTGTGTGTGTGTGGGTGTGTGTGTGTGTGTGTGGGTGTGTGTGTGTGTGTGTGTTGTTTGTGCATGCATTGGGAACAACAGCTAAAGGCACATGATGACACAAGAAGCCAAGCATTATCTGTGGCACCACACGCTCATGGAGCATTCACACACCCTCACCCGGATCGTTCTGACGCACACAGACAGAGGACTGACAGGAGGATAACATGACAGATCACAGCGTGATGGCATGGCGTGCAAAAAAACAAGTCCACCCCCTCACTCTCAGCTAGTTTGCACTCATTTTGCTTGAAGTGGTTCACCGATTAATCGGTTGTCCAATTAGGCAAGATGATTAAATGCTACTCCGAGGTAATCGCTGATGGGTTTCTTTTAAACGAGACGTGTAAGCTAAAAGTGCACGTATAATTGCACGTGTGCAGTGCAGCTTTGTTAGGAAGGCAGCTATGAATATGTAACTTTGAAAAAACATGCATGCAATAAATACATTGTAACATTTGGCTTCATTTAAAACTTGGTGTTATAACCTTGGGTACATTGTGGAGCATAAAGGAAAACCACTACAACAAAAACAAATTATTCTCTACATGAAAAATTATTTTACCAAAACTAGTAAGCCAACTCAGACTTCTATCGCTCTAAGTAAAATGTTAACAGACATGCTTCACACTACAATATGTGTCCTTATTTGCCCATTCTCACACATTCATTCAGCACTCTACTAGATCTCTACAAAGTGTGCATGCTTGCTCTTCCCTAGTTTAGCTTAAAGTTTAAAGTTTAGTTTAAAGCAAAGGCAAAGAGGAAAAAACTTTGTTTTAAACAAACTTTCATTTTTTAAGCTAAACTGAGGCAGCACAAGCATGCACAGTAGATCTGTACATGGATCCTGCTCGTTCCTGTCTGTTGACCAATAGGGGAGGAGCTGATCCAAGAAGCCCCGCCCACCTTGTTTGCACAATGAGCCAGAAATGCATAAGGATATGTAAAAACAGGAGACAGAGACATGTAAAAGCAACACATGGAAATAAAAAAACTTGAGAGAAAACGTATAAAATAATAATTAAATATAAACATTTATGAGGCACCTGCAAGCAAAAGACAAAAGAAAAAAGTATATATA
>NW_013952523.1:1315562-1327040 GCF_001266775.1 Austrofundulus limnaeus | reverse complement strand
ATATGATAAAGTATATAATTTATTGGAACTAAGCTGGAAAAATCAATATGAAGGTCAGTTAAATTAAAAATTATGAGGTTTTAAAATTAATTGGTAATAAGTGTATTTATTTATTTATTGGTCCATTTATATATTTCTGCTTTTATTTCTAATCAGATTCAATCCTCCAAATACATGTTATACCCAAAACAAATGCATTTCTGTCTTCTTTTATACTTTGATTCTCACATCTCATACACTGTTGCGTAACAAAAATTATGTGGCTTCCATCTGTTACCATGTGCTGAGACCCTGTCTTATACATAGGCCCCAGTCAGAACAGTGTCTTCCAGACTATATGGCACACGATTGGTCAGAACTTTGTGGGTGGGATTGTTTATGTGGAACAGTGCATGCTTCTTCTGCATGTCATTTCGCTTAAAATGTTCCGCTCCGGGAAGCCTGTTGTTATAGTAGCAAGATGGACAGACAATAGGAGCAGCTCATCTATCGAGCACACAAACACACCATCAATGTTCACCTCTTCTTTCTATCTTTGTGGTTAGCAAGACAAACACCCAGTCTTACTCATCCAACAACACATGCTTCTCTTCCAACATCTGATACATCCTCAAGAGCAAGAAAATCTCTGTCTATCCTGCTATCATTGTTGTTGTTTATATCCTTAGCTATGAGGGTGATACCTACTACAGTGGGAGTGATGTAGCTTGGCCCTTGCCTTCCTACGCAGTTCCGTTCAATTCTAGTTTCCTTTCACTGCTCTGTCTGGGATTTCTCCCATAGACAAGGATTTCGCTGGCAGATTTTTAGCCAAACCAATCAGAGAAAAGAATATAGATTTTCTGCGCAGTGTCTGCTTGTAGTTTATTTCACCTGGGCCAACCAGCAAACAGAAGGAGGAGTTTTGAACAACGTTGATTTTCTGAGCAGTGTGGGCTAGTTAGTTAGCAATGGCAGTTGAGGAAGTGAATGAAGCCAGTCTGTGTTGATAAGGCTTCAAAATTAAATTAAATTTGTCTGACAAAGCAGCAGCTCTCATTTACAGTCGTCTCGTTTGGCTCCATATTTTTCTCCTCTCAGTAGGGTTGTTTACAGCACACGCAATTTCTGGTTAGCTTCTTAGGTTAGCCTCCTTCACAGCGACATACACGCACATGCTTCAGCAGAGGTCACGCATCCAGCAAGAATCGCTTCTCTTTAGCAGCGAGTCCAGACCCTCGTACGAAGCAAAGCGAAGGACAAGGGTCTGGTTTTTACCAGGCTAGGAGTGATGTGGTTATTCCAAAAATATGCAGACATCAACTATTCTGTGTTATGTCAGCTTTGATTAAAACAAAACAAAATCTGTCACTTTTAATTCAAATTTGTGAATTAAATAAATAAAAATCCATTTGATATTGGAATGCACATTTTGATGAATCTCAAATGGTCAGTCAGTTGTAAATAATTTGCTTATATTATCTGTCAGAATGGTGTTTCAGTCTGCAGTTCTTAATTCGTCTGAGCCTCCTAAAAACACCAAATATGAGTCACACAGGTGCAGGCGCTCAGTCTTTTCTGTAGGCAAAAGAAAAAGCTTTGCTTATTTTTAATCCTGGCCACAGTGGCACATATTTAACCGGCAATGAAGCACATGAGAATTTAATGCCAAGACCGAAAAGAGGAGCCGGAAACTTCAGGATAACAAGTTTTAATAAAACTCCAATCTCTCTATTTTTTATGTTTGAAAAAGTATTAACTGGGCAACACATTTAACACCCTTCAAATGCATGCCATTGGATTTCAATCTTCTCTATTTGGATTGTAAGAATCCCATTTGCGCAGAATTGACTGAGTGCTTTGGCTGAGGCTGCCTCACACAGATGTGAGGAAGAGCAGGGAAGGAATGATAATAAAATAAAATGGGAGCCAAAGAGCAGGAATGTGTGGGCATCAGAGGCAGAATCCTGCTTCTCGGCACATTTAGGTGTAAATAAGTTATGACCAAGAATATTTATGGCAGCAATAAAAAGCAAAAAGTTGAATAAATACAAAACTGTACTGTACTCTACAAAACAAAACAAAAGCACAGTTTAAGAGATTGAGTAACAAACAATAACAGGCCTTCAAAACAAACTATATATACTCCCTACGTTTCCTTTCATTTCAGGCGGGGAGAGGGGCAGCCGGCCACAGCTTGCGAAAACGTGGAAAAATGAGCGACAGTGATAGAATGGAGAGAAAATTAGAGAAGGAGTGAGAGATAACAAGGTGTTTATGGAAGATGCCGCTCGGCTATTTTCCCCCCAGCTCACATTAGGGTAAACAGAGTGCTGAGCTGAAGGGAGTGCACAGGGAAATGCTCTGCTGGTAATGGCCATGATGGGAGACAATGATAGCAATCACAGTAGCCACAATAATCACCATCAATTCTCCAGGGACTTTTAAAGTATCTTACTGATGTGAGTGTGTGCGCTGAGGTATGTGTGGGTGTGTGTTTCAAAGCAGGTCCTTAGCTTGCTTTGTGTAATGGACCCAACAAAGGGATTGTTGCAGTACCAGTGACTCACCTCATAGGTGAGAGAGATGATGCAACAAACTCGATAATTTAGTCACCGTACTTCCAATGAATTTACGTTAAGCTCTGGAGCCAAAATAACAAAGACCCTTGATGTACAAAATGACCCAGGTAGCATATTGGTCTAACCAACTTTGGAAGTTTGCCGAACTCATAATTGACTTCAAGGTTTTACCTGAAACTCCGGTTGTTGTGTGAGCAACGTGGCAGTAGAGTTGTTAGAGTGGTCACCTCATAGCAAGGTTTGCCTCCCGGCCTTTCTTTAGCTGCGTTTCCACTGACTACGAAAATGAGCAAATTACAATTTCGAAAATAAAATTGCTAAATGGAAACACATCAATTTCGAAAAAAATTACATTTTTCGACAAAATGTTTTAGCGCTAGGAAGAGGTGGTTTTTCAGCCAAATCAAAATTGATGTATTTCGCAAAACTGCAATGGAAACATTTTTTTCACATCACTGGAGTCACATGATCCAGAACTGGCTGTTTCTACTGGCGAAAAAGATGAAGAAGAAGAAGATAACAGGAAGTAAAAGTAGTAGTGAAATCACCAAAGTAGTAAAAGAAAGTATTAAACTCACCGACTACATTTTCCCAAAAATGCAACATACGTAGCCACTCCCAAGTATAAGGGACTTGTCACTCAAAAGCCTCAATAAGACACCGACGTTTCCTCTGATGGCTGATGATGAGCGCTAGTGTTGCGGTAGCAACATGCTATGTGTTTACATCCATTGCCGCCATGCTTGTAATGACTCATCACGAGAACAAGCGTATTCACACGTGACTTTAATAGCATTTCTTACTTAATGGAAACACTGCAAATGTGAAACTGTGTTTTTCGACATTAACAGAATATCGATAAAGTTTTGCGCACATTTGCAATGGAAACACAGCTTGTGTGGAATCTGCGTGTCCTCCTTGTACATATGTAGGTTTTCTCCAGGTACTCCAATGTCCTCCTACTGACCAAAAACATGTCTCTGGATGTGGATGAGGGTGTGAATGATTGTTAGTATCTATGTGTTGCTGTGATGGACTTATGACCTGTCCATAATGAGCTCTTGCCTCTCGTACAGCGACTGCAGACAGGCACCAGCTCCCCTATGACCCAGAAATAAGTGGGTAAAATAAAATGGATATTTACTGTGTAGGAATGTAAAAGACCAGAAAAAACATGAAGACAAAGTTTTTCTCTTTCATTTTTTTAAAGTTTGAGCACTTTTCATTGGTCTAAATGACATAGAATACCATTTACTGTAAAAGCACCTTTAAGCAAGTCAAATTATGTGCAATTAATCACGATGAAAGGTACTAACTAGGACTGCGTGGCGCAGCAGTCAGTCAGCACTGTTCGCCTCAGAGCAAGAAAATCCTGCTGGGGCCTGTTTTCTCCAAGTACTTCAGTTTTCTCCCCCAGTCCAAAATATCCGCATGCTAAGTTAATTGGTGTTTCTCAATTAAACTTAGCTGTGAGTGTGCATGGTTGTTTTATCTCTGTAAGCATTTTCAGAAGATGCTGGGACTGAGATGTGTTCCACCCCAGTGTGTCTTCTGAATGATAGAGGTCTGAGACAGCCCACCTCTGATGTGCCAAGTAAGGTATTAACAGACCCAGGCTGGCTAATGTGGGAAAAAAATCCATGCTGTGATGGCTCAGTAATGTGACAAAGTGATGACAATAGGAACTCATCCAGGGTCGCTGGTACTCCATCCATCGATTATCTTCACCCATCTTCTTACTTTCAGGGTCACTCAGGTTGATGGATGGTACTAAATAGTTTATTTAATAATTGTATTAGGAAAGTCCTCAGATCCCTGTCTCCTCCCCCATAGACTGCCTTATCTCCTGCCATCTAAACAAAGATATCACTCAAGCGAAACAAAGACAAACAGAAGAAGCAACAGCTTCATCCTTTAGGTAATCCATCTATTAACTTTACCTGCTACTTACTTTCCAGGTCGCAGGGGTTGTTGATAATGTCCAGCGATCACTGTGCGATTGGCAGGATACAGGTTGCAAGTCCATCACAGGGCTACATAGAGACAAGCAACGTTTTCCTCTTAAACCTGTTGTGTTTTTATTAGATTTCTTGTGTTTGTTATATATTTTTGTACTAACTTTACTGATAATTTGCAGTTTTTGGTCACTGTATTACATGCAAGGCCAAAATAAAGTACTTGACTTAAATGGTAAATGGACTAAAGTTTACTGTACAGTGCTTTATCAAGCCCCAAGGGGACCCCAAAGCACTTTACACAACAGTCACTCACACACTGATGATGGTAAGCTACGTTGTAGCCACAGCTGCCCTGGAGCACACTGACAGAGGTGGGGCTGCCATGCAATGGGGCCAACGAACCTTCTGACCACCATCAGTAGGCAAGGTGGTTAAAGTGTCTTGCCCAAGGACACAACTGAGACGGCTGGAACAGGGAACTGAACCGGCAACCCTCCAATTACAGGACAACTCCCCTAACCACTCTACCACTGCCACCCATTTTTTAATTAGTAAAAATATGGGAAAACAGTGATTCTCAAACTGTGTGAGCGAAAGGAATGTGTGACCACTTTGTTGTTTCTTTCATTTTTTTATAGGTCCTAAAATGTTGCAAGCAGAACTAATGTTTAGAAGTTGCCAGCTGGACTTATTTTGGGGATACACAATGACTTGTTTTATTATTTGGACAGCATTTACCATGGTGTGGACAGTGGGTCTGCTCATTCTTTTGCTGACAGATGATCTGCACAGAAGCAATGACGACCAGAAGGAACACTTTATTTCTCTTCATTGAATGAAAAGTTTGCTGGCTGGAGAAGGAGTCACCTTAAATCAGGAACAAATGGTAAGACTGATAATGGTTTAGCTGGACAAATCTTTGTAGATTATCAAGCTCCCAAACAAAATGAGGTTTGAAATGGTGGCAAAACTTTTGTTTTTTCATGACATGCGCCCACATGTCAACATGGAAATATTGAGAAATGGAAAAAAAAAAGGTTCAAATTAAAGCTGACAGAAACAGGGATATCTTGCTGTAGTTATTTAATTAATGGGTAAGCAACTAAAAAGACACATCAGTTTTCAGACTGATGTGTCTGAAAACTGAGGTGACACATTGGAACATTTCACCCCAGGATCATTAGTAAGCTGCTAATTTATGAAAAGAATATATATATATATATATATATATATATATATATATATATATCCCACAAATATAAATAAACAAATATATATCAATTGGCTTCAATGGCGATAAAACTCTAAGACAGAATAACATCCAGTGGGACTCAATTCTAAGAGCACTCATTGTTTTTGCAAAATACCTGCTTATGCTTCAATAACATATTTTTTTGTTATTTTTAAAGCTAATACTACTTGATAATAGTCTGACTGCAGCTTTTAAAACTGTGATCATTTTGAATTTGTAAATGTGTACTTGTCGGGTTTCTGTCAGCCTGGCTCTTGCCTTCCTACACAGCTCTGCTCAATTCTAGTTTCCCTTCGCTGCTCTGTCTGGGATTTCTCCCATAGACAAGGATTTCGCTGGCAGATTTTTAGGCAAACCAATCTGAGAACAGAATGTTGATTTTCTGCGCAATGTCTGCTTGTAGTTTATTTTACCTGGGCCAATCAAAAATAGAAGGCGGAGTTTTGAATGACGTCGATATTCTGCAGTGTCTGCTAGTTATTTTAGCATACGGCAGTTGAGGAAGTGAATGAAGCCAGTCTGTGTTGATAAAACTTTTAAATTAAATTAAATTTGTCTGACAAAGCAGCAGCTCTCATTTACAGCCGTCTCGTTTGACTCGCTACTTTTCTCCTCTCAGCAGGGTTGTTTACAATGCACACGATTTCCGGTTAGCTTCTTAGCTTAGCCTCTTTCACAGCAACACTTCAGCAGAGGCCACGCCTCCAGCAAGAATCACGTCTCACAGCAGCGAGTCCAGACCCCCGTACGAAGCAAAGTGAAGGACAAGGGTCTGGTTTTTACCAGGCTAGGTTTCTGTGCACAGAATGAACTTTTGCAGATTTTGTTTTATTTCTCCATTTTTGAACAAGTGGTAAATAAGCAGGTAAATTTTTAGTTTTTCTAGCAAAGGGCGGTCCTATTTGAATTTATTATATAAAACAGCTCAGTTCAAAGGAGTGACCTGTAGACAAAATGTCACAAAACTAGTTCATGTTTTTTTTTGGCAAAGTAACTTATAATGGGGGGGGGGGGGGGGGTGTTGTCTTTTATAATTTATACAGATGACAGTAAAATTTGACCTATTTTGTTGGAATCCTGTTATGTCAAGACAGTTCTGAACCAATGAGTACTTTAAAATAAACTCTAAATTTCTGCTTGGGAAAAAGATGTTCTTTGCGTCTCTGTGGTATTCTTGACTGAAACACATCAAATTTCATTAAGAAAATGGGACCAGCCAGTGAAAAAGAGCATTAAAATGTCTTCTTTATTATTCCAAAGTGTTAGAAAGAGAAATATGCTTATGTATTTGCTTCTTTAAACACAGAGGGGTGTATCTCTTCACAGCAGCCTTTTACAGCCAGTTGCTCCTCTGGGAACAATACGCAACAAACGCGCCACACAGAACAAGCAATTTAGGTTAGACTTCACATTGTTTTTTCTAATGCATCTGTTTGTCGGCTGTCACAAACCAGCAGAGAATAATCAAGCAAGTATTTTCATTAAAGCTAATCATTTCCTCTGAAGTCCTTTCCCTGAATTCCATTGATCTGAATCACTTTCAAGATACCCTTCAGTGCAGCTTTGTGGCAGTCTGCAGTGACATCTGCATAAAGCAGTGACAGGGCACTTTTCTTTTAACATCCTCGTCCATCTTCTCCTGTTTTCTAATGACCCACCTGCCATCAATAAGCTAACAATTACCAGTCAGGCAGGGGAGAATTAAAAAGGCCCGTAGTTTTATTTTTTTCTTTTTCCTCAACAGTAACATTGAGGATGTGTTTGATTTGATAATGCGTTAGGCAAGCGTGTCCCTTAGTCCCCCCCGGGAGTCACGGACCCAGGCACTAAAAGCCCTCATCTGTGCTGCGAGGAGATAAACACCTCCCCATCCTTCTCTCTTTTCAATCGCAATGAACACGTGAGACGGAACGGAACACAAATGCCGACAAAGCTATAGCTCGAGACACCGAGGAAGGTTTTACACGGCAGCTGGGGAGCAGATCTCTAAAGAGTGTCTCTTTTACCAAACAGGTGTTGGCTGGAGGGAGGGAATGAGAGGTAAAGCAGCTTTAGAGGAGCACCGTGACTGCTGCTGTGGCAGGTACCAGCTCTGCTACATGGTCCAATTCAGAGGATTTTTTAAAAAGGGCTTAATTAGGACCGATAAGGCTTCTAATAGTGTGTTCTGGGTAGTGTACTGTGTCGTGAAATGGATGTCGCTCTGAGCAGAGATTTAAATGTCCAATTTAAAATGTCACATTACATCACAGGGTGCGTCAGTAAAGAACAACGTCAACCTGAAGCAACGCCATTTTAACGAAAGCTAGCAGGGCTGAGAGGAACTGGAAAACCGTTAACTTAATTAAGACCGTCAGGTCTAACGCTGATCCCATCAAAGTTATCAACACTTGCAAGTTATGTAGCTTTGCTCCCATAACAGCAGGTGACAAAGTGACAACAGATGCAGTCTTATCAAACACCAACATGCTTCGGAAAAGGGTTTGCTGTTTGGTTAGGGTTGCTCCCATCTTCAGGAACAAATGAACATAAATAAATCTTTATGATGCATGCTATAGTTGCGCGGAGTTGATTTTTTTATACTGAGGTACTGTATTATCTTAAGATAATGGTCTGTAGTGTGCTGAATAATTAATAATTAACAGAGAAATGGCTGGTTGTGGGCATTAACTTGCATTTAGCATGATGTTGAGAGAGGAGTGGAAAACAACTCAGCTGCTATGAGGTGTTGCTGTCATTCAATATAATGATGAGAGCTGCGAGAGTTGCAGGATGCCCCTTATGTTGAATAAATAAAAATACATCCAAGTAGCCTATTCAATAAAGCTGTGCAACAATAGAGTGCAATTTCCTTGTCTGAACTCTGTTTAATCTAGAAAGCCAAAGTACAAATATATTCAGACAATACTGAAAATGCAAATAAAAGAAAATGTACTTGGCTTATTTCAGGGTAAGTGATAAGAGAAAGTGTTAATCAAAAAATAATCATAGTTGCACAGTTGCACTTTGAATAAAAAGCAGCATACACAAAGCAATCTAAAGCAGTTTAGTATTCTCAATGTCAAAATGTCTTTTAGCTTTGACAATGAATAGACTTAAAATATGTTTACTTGATCATTTTGCAAATACTTTTTTTTGTTCTCCTTCCATTAAAAGTTTTATTTTAAACATAAGAGAAAAACAAGACAAATCACATAAAAAAATCTCTGTAGCAATTATCCATTGGTCACCTTTTCCAGCTTCCATGTTGTCTGATGGGACTGTATATATAAGACTGGCCCATTTCTCTCATGTTCATCTAAAGACAAACACAGCAGCATGGTGCAGAAGGATTTACACACCCCTTTGTCCTCAAGCCAACAACTGAACAGACAAACAGTACTGAAACCTCAACCTGTGCGTTTAGACTAGAAGTAGAGAGCCCAGTTGATTGGCTGTTGATTGGACCAATTTTTGCCATTTTTTAAATAATTATCATCAACCTTACAGGAGCACACTAAGTCAAACCAAAGGCAAGTACATGTGGGGGACAGTGTTGTTTCAGCCAACATTGCAGCCTTCTGTCAATGTGCTCCCTGCAAATGAGGTGACATTTTACAGCAGGGTGGCTTTTTTCATTCTAACACTGTTAGACCCCCATGGATGCTAACCATCTATGCTAGTTTTGAGAAGAACAGTGTTGCATTTATCAAAGGATACAGTCTCTTTTTTATCACCAGCAGTCACAAAAACTAGGCAACCATGTAACTGTCTGTGATTAAGTGTGTTTTCATTTCTTTATGCATTTTTTTAACTACTGGACATAATTTGATCAAATGCTCCTTTATTGATGTACTTCTATGACTGATTAATATTGGTAATCAACTCAATTCAAGATGGCCACCACAGCTTATTAACCTTAATCAACATAAAAGTGGCTTTGACGGCCATTGATTATTGGCTTAATCAATTTTCCATGCATTTAAAGTTTGGTATAATAGTAGCTGAAGGTCAATCCAAAACACAGTTAACAAATCACACAAAATGTGTTTCTTTCAATCAAATATAATTCTTTCACAGCCCTGCATATTTACTGGTTAGAAAGGAGATGTCATTTTTAAAGAAAATAAAGATTACTTAAAAAAATATTTATAGCATTTATAGCAAATAAATAAATTGTGGCACAGGTGAAAATATGCACTGATAAGGTTTGGGCCCGACGGCTAAATAATTTTATCACTATATCACACTGTTAAGCTAATATATTGTAACACTTATGAGCTAAAACAAAGAAATCAGCTCTCTAAATTGGGGCTGAAATGATTCCTCAAATAATTTGATTAATAAAAATCCTCAAGGCATGTTATTTGCCTCGAAACTTTGTAAAAAAATAGATACTGTTTTAATAAGTGTACTTTTGTCTGACTGGAAGTTTATTTGTGTTGCACAACGCTAGTGCTTCTACTAACTGCTACACTGTTGAAGCGTATATGCTAAGTGTTTATTTTTTAGCTATGGAGGGAGACAAAGCGTCCCAAATCGAAGCACACAGAAAACGACAGAAATTGTGAAAATTCAGAACATTTTAAACTAAACAGCAAAGACAACACAGCACAGTGCATGTGCTGCACATCCTAAATGTTGCAGCACCAGAACAGAAAACAGCTGCTGGATTCATCAAACATGTCCGGAGTTACCCTTTATGTTCCCATTGCAAAATACCTAATCTGCCATGTTACACGTACAAGGATGTATATTTCAGCTAACGTTACCTGGACTGACTAATCATAGTGGCTACCTGGCAGGGTATTAACAGTGTGTAAATTCAAACACTTACTGTAAGTGTGTTACATTAAGATCAAAGCACAACAAATTGACATCATGAACTGAAACACATTTATCTGTTGCTATGCTTCTATCTTAATATAATGACATACTTGGAATAAATATTTCAAGTTTAAAAGTATTTATAGTAGTTAGTAGGAAATGTTTCTTTTTTGCTGCTGTTTTTTATGGCTTCGAAACCTGTCATGAACCTTCATTTATTACTGTCATATTTGTTTATAGCTAAGCAGTCAAGATTAAATACTTTATTGCCTAAAGCAAGAGCTATGAACAGTGCACCAACTTAATACTGTCTTAAAGAAAATATGAATTTACTTTTACTAATAATACCAAATGAACTCTACAAAACTCAAAGAGCAAACCTCTAACTTTTACATTACCTATTTTACTTACCCAATTTCTAATATAATAGATCATTCAGTTTTCCAATTCATAATTATTTTTAGCCACTTCAGTAGAAAACAGAACTGAATGTTAGTTTTTTAATTTCTGCATCATGAGTCACTTTTTTTAAAACTGTAGTAAAAAAGAAAAAGAAGAGAAATATAAGAACTGTAAAGAGAGAAACTGATAGAAATTTGACAACATGTGAAATGTACACCAATAACACACAAGATCACACAACTGACATCTGCCCATTAGAAAATGAAGAAAATAAAAAACCAACCAACCAAACATAAACATTATGTATGTACATATACCCATGCACACATATATAAACATATACACACACACATACACAGACATATATACACATATACACATCCACACATACGTACAATAATTACAACCTCCCTAAGTAATATAAAAAAACACACACACCCATACACACAACCAGACACATACAAACACACACACACACACACACACACACACACACACA
>NW_013952523.1:1306629-1314912 GCF_001266775.1 Austrofundulus limnaeus | reverse complement strand
CCCCCACAGCCCCCCACACAGGCCAAGGCCCAACAGGGCCAGAGGACCCAAGCCCCACCGGGACAACAGTCACCAGGCCGTGCCGACACATGCCCAAGCACCCAGCCCCAAACATTGAGAGCCACCAGCGCACCGGCGGGCAAAGGTACATCCCACCAGAGGGCAGCGCGGCTGGGGGTCAAAGCCCACCACTAGCAGTGGGCCCTCAGGTGAACCAATGAGAGGGCAGCCCGAGTCCCAGCCTGACAAATACCCAATCATATACAGACACAATCACACAACCCCACCCTCATTCTCACACCCACTCATTCAAAGACAGACAAGATGAACACCACACTCCACTCACAATCCCAATACACACTCTATACCCCGCAGGTCCAGGACACATACCAGCCCCCTACAGAGGGCAGGTCATATCAGAACCCAGGAGGCAAACCCATTCATTCTGGGGTGGAGAAGAGCAGACAGCCAAGGCCCGGCCCGGGCTGCACCAGGCCAGCTGGCCTTGACCCCCACCGCAGCAAAGCAACACCCCCAACCTCCCCCATCTTACCCCCCTGTGAAAAGATAACTCCGCCCCAAGGCGAAATTTGAAAAATGCATCAAAGTGTGTAGGGGAGAGAGTGTGGGTGGGGAAGGTGGGGTTAGAGAGCGGAGGTGTGGCCAGGACAGGAGAACATGACAGGCAGCTAGCATTAGCATAATTGATGCTACATGGAGAGTGACCACAGTATGGGACAGAGGAGGTGGAGCGCTCCAACAGCCTGAAAGAAAAAAAATAAAAGCATACAGCTGCAGCTGCTCACAAGATCACTAGTTTGAATCAGGAATAAAAGTGTTGGGTCTTGTTTGACTGAAGTTCGGTCCGGTTCCATGTCAACCTCTTTGGACGTTTACATGTATAAAGAGCCCTAAAAAACCATAAATTTCGCAAAAAAATCCTTACAACTCGCTGTGCAGGACGTACTGCTGGTGTGTGTGTGTGTGTGTGTGTGTGTGTGTGTGTGTGTGTGCTGAAGGTCAACAGACGATCATGCTAAGCTTGCTAACTGTTCCACCCTCTGACTGCTGCAGGGGCGTGTCTTAGAGAGAGGCTTTTATACCAGAACACAGCCGCTGTGACGAAACTGTGGAGAAGACACGTCACCGTGGAGAGCCGTTAACCAATATGCAAATTAGCCTGCAGTACCACTGCTCTACCCATATGAGCAGCAAAAAGACGTATTTAGACCAAATATTACAGATTTGAACAAATACGCATAAAAGCATCAAAATTAGTACAAAAACAGTACTATATAACATTTTAGACACATTCTAGACAGTTTATCAGCTAAAAAAAATTTAATTTTGGGGTAAGTTACTCTTTAAAGAACAGTCATTTGCAGAGACAAACTCTATTATGGATCCTGGGTAATGATCCTTGTCTCTATGACATACTCTGTAAACAGTAGCTACATTTACATGAACATAAGTAATCAGATTAAAAGGTCGTTCGGAATAAAAATGCGTCATGTAAACAGCCCGTTCAGATTATTCTGATCCGATTGAGCTCGATCCGAATGAATTTTTAATCCGAATAAGTTGGGTGGTTTATGCCGATTGATAATCGGAATGACGTTCATGTAAACACTTAATCCGATCATCTTATTCTGATTGTAGAAAACTGACCTGTGCGCATGTCTGCTGACTTTTATTCACCCGGTTCTGAGGAGGTGGGGCAGCAGCGCAGCTGCGCTGCACCGCGCAGAACTTTTCCTCCACGCTCTCTTAACAGATGAAAAAGGAAACAAACAGCAGATGTTGCTTCGCAAAAAATAAAAAAATAAAAAAACTTATTGCTTCTTCTGCAGCTCAACCGGGAAGTAACGACGTCTCTACCGTTATTAAAAGCTGACACGGGTCCATCCTGAGCGCACAGAGCTTTGTTTACATTTGTAACATGGAAGTAGAGCTGAAAGTTTACAACACTGCGCATGTCTGGACGTCCGGTACATGTAAACACTTTTCATGATCGGATTGTGTCCATGTAAACAGTACATATGGATTATTTAATCCGAATACATTTCAATCAGATCAAAAAATTTTGTGCATATAAACATAGCTACTGCTCCAGTCCACCTGCTGAGCAGCCCGCTGGTGGAACTTGTCCATCTGATGCCACCACTTTCCCCCTATACTGATGAAATAGCTTGTGTGCAGTGCACTTTGTTAGACACTGGAGCTTTTGTTCATCTTTTCAGTGCGAACCAAGGCTTCCGGTGTAAAATTGCATTATCAAGCTTTTGCAAAGTTCTCTCTGACTTTTACTCTTTTGTGGACCTGAACTTGCAAATGGGCTGGATCACAATGGCACCACAGCAGGAAATGCCACATCCCGAAGGAACAGACAGGCTGTCGAGTCGATCACAGGCGACTTACAGTAGTGCAGAGCAGCTCAGACACACACGAAAAGCCACACACGCAGAAGCATTTCTTAAAAGCTCAGCGAAACACGACGACACGCAGCTGTCTCACTGACGCCCACTGTGGGAGCTCATCTCAGGAGATCACAATGCACTGACAAACAAACCTTCATGCACCCTCCTGTGAATTTTCAACAGAGCTTCTGATGCCAGTCGGCTGTGCAGATACTGGAGTTAAAGGCAGCAGTGGAGAGGAGGAAGAGGAAAGACTGGAAGTAGGAGAGGGATGGTGCTGCAATGAGATGAAAATAAAATCCTTTATTTTTTTCCCCTCTCTTTCTTGCAGCGGCAGCACTTTTCGGAGTGAATCCTTTCATCAACCAGTGCTGATCCTTTCTTTTCTCTCATTTCTCATAAATCTGCAGAACAATAAATCTCTTTCATCATGGAGAGAAATAAGAGGGAGAAATCCTATTGTAATTATGGCAGGTCGACATGGGAATCGACTTACGCTAAGCGCTCACACTCTTCACTCTGTGGGCCCTAATTATTGTAGACCACATATCACATTTCCTTAATTCTCAAACCAGGACATTTTCTATTTTTTTCCATTTAATACCACCACAAAAGCAGGACTGCTGTCTTCGCAAGTTTAATGGAGGAAAAGGAGGAGACTTCCAGCTGGCCAATTATCCTGCTGGTCGTCTGCACAGAAAAAGTCGGTGAAATAGCCTGAGAATGTTTCAGCTGTTTTGTCCCTCCCCCGAGGTGAATGAGAGCAAGGACAGGACCCTTGTTAACCCTTTTTGATAAAGCCCTTCTTGCGTGAAAATCAGTTACAGTACAAGGACAGTATTTCTGAGAAATAATCCTTTTTCAAAGTTACTAGAATAAATTAAGAGCTGTCAACTCTCACACAATGAGCGTGAGACACAACTGACTACATTCACTTATGCCACATCTGATTTCACAAGCTGAAAAAACTGTCTGTCCATGGAAGTTCATGAGGATTCTCAAACGGCTGTTCAGTTCCAGGTGGAACCAGTCTGTATTTTCTTTCTAATGCGTACCGGCACCTTCACATTTGAACCGCTGCTGCCCCACAGTAAAACGTCCACTCAGAGCAGACACTCTTAATTTAAATGAAAAAAATAAGCAGCTTTTCTAAACTGATTTCAATTTTTTTGTCTGTGTTATTGAATACATAAACACAGACACACAGTTTTGATTGTTAAAAAAACAGTGTTTTATACTGCAAATCAAGTAATCGTGTTAAAAACACGGTTCCAATTGCATCTGTTGGTCCTCCAAATCCGAGGCCATGGTCTTGAGCCGGAAAAGGGCAGAGTGCCTTCTCCGGGTCAGGGGGGTCGCCCTGTCTCAAGTGGAGGAGTTTAAGTATCTGGGGATCTTGTTCACGAATGGGGGAAGAACGGAGCGGGAGATCGACAGGCGGATTGGCGCAGCGTCTGCTGTAAAGCGGGCGCTGTACCGGTCCGTCGTGGTGAAGAGAGAGCTGAGTCAAAAAGCGAAGTTCTCGATTTACCAGTCGAGCGACGTCCCTACCCTCATCTATGGTCATGAGCTTTGGGTCATGACCGAAAGAACGAGGTCCCGGATACAAGCAGCCGAAATGGGTTTCCTCCACAGGGTGGCTGGGCTCTCCCTTAGAGATAGGGTGAGAAGCTCGGTCATCCGGGAGGGACTCAGAGTAGAGCCGCTGCTCCTCCATGTTGAGAGGAGCCAGTTGAGGTGGCTCGGTCCTGGACGCCTCCCTGGTGAGGTATTCCGGGCACATCCCACTGGGAGGAGGCCCCGAGGAAGACCCAGGACACGCTGGAGGGACTATGTCTCTCGGCTGGCCTGGGAACGCCTTGGAGTTCCCCCGGAGGAGCTGGAAGAAGTGGCTGGGGAGAGGGAGGTCTGGGCCTCCCTTCTGAAGCTGCTGCCCCCGCGACCCGACCCCGGATAGGCGGAAGAAAATGGATGGATGGATGGATGGATGGATGGATGGATGGATGGATGGATGGATGGATGGGTCCTCTCTGAACCAAGCTCCCTGGTTGAATGTCAACCCCAGCCCACTCCCGGCCTTGCATGAAGAATGTCTCTTTGACTTATATCATTTTTTTAACTAAACCAAAATCATGAAATGCTCATCACAGAGTACAACAGTTACTCAAAACAACATTTAGCCAAGAAAGTATTTAACACTGACATATTAAACTATGAACCATCCTTTAACTAACCTACTACCTGGCTGCTAGATGTGTAAATTGCCAACTTTATCATGATACGATATTACATTGATATGTTTGGATGAAGATTTGATATTTCTCGATAACACAAAGTCTATCATGACATGATTTCCATTCAACTTAATTCACATGTCTGCAATCGATATAATGGGATATCATATGCCCATCTAGCACAAAGACTGTGTTAGATGGGCATATTGATTCACATGGAGAATATGATGACGATATAGATCAATATAATTGAATCATGAACCATTCAAATCGATATATCGATATAGACTGATTTATTGTTACAGCCCTACTGGCTGCTGTGTAGTGATTTTGAGTGTTAAGCTAGTGTTATGCTTGTTTGTTTGTTCAGTTTTCATAAATTAGTTCCAGCTTCTTTAGTAAATTTAAGCATCATCATTGAGAGTTCAGCATTTACCACTGCATTTTCACAGAAAATCCACTTTGTTCAGCTGTTATTGCCTTGGTTATTTTAGCTATTTCTCTTTCCTTGTTGTTGTTTTTTTATCTATGCAGCAATTTTTGTTTCATTTACTGAATATTATTATGTTTCTCTACATCAGCCAACCTTTTGCTTTTCACTCCCATTTACTGTAGGTTATTGTCTCGCCTTGGTTTTTAAGACATTTCCTGAGACATAAGTTGTTTCATTTTTCATGTGAGATTGTTTCTGATGTTCCCCAGATGTCAAAAGCAGAGCTGCGTTGTAATAACATGCTGCTGGAGTGGAAATGACGTGACTGTGCGTGGAGAAGGGCAGGGAGGATGATGACTGTGTTAGCTCTGTCGCCAAAATCCAAACACGTTTTGCCGCATTGTTCTCATGTAGAGCCTGGTGTGTGTTATTAAAAATGACAAGAGCCTTGTTAGTTTAATTTGTGAGATTACCATTGTTGAGGTGTTCACAAACACAACCAGGCATCCGTCAGCACTGAGTCGGCTCTCTCACACACACACACACTGCTTGTGGAAGAGACGTTGTGGCTCCAATGAATATTTCTGAGGTTAATTGCGAGTCATAAAACTTTAACCAACATCTGTACTGCATTCATAAACATGAGCACGGCAAGTTTATTTTTCTGTAGCTGACGACAGGAGACAGATGACACCGTCACAGTCTCTGAAACACAAAATGATACCTTGTTTGACTTTGAAGATTTGATGAACAAATAGTCTGTGGAGTGGAGAAATAGTATCCTTTGTCAGCCTTTTGTTCCATTAGAGTAGTAAGAGTTCATTCACAGCTGATGTATTCCTCCTTGGACTGAGCAGATTTCACTTCTTTTCTTCTTTTTTTTTCCGGCATCCACACACTCATCTTACATTTGTATTTTTCTTGGATTCCCTTACTTGGCTTGTGTGTATGTCCTCCGGCACTGTCAGTCAAACTTCAAATAGCATTTGTACCTTCCTTCTGATGCTTCCTGTCCTGTATGGAGCCTGAAAGTCAAATACAGGCTGTACAGCCCCCATGCGCATTGGCAGGGTAGAAACATCACCTTTTCAATGTGTTTTTGAACAACATAGCTGCTCTATGGCTTCATAGAAGACAAGGCAGCTCTATGTTTTTGAGACTTCCCTGTAGTAACACTAGATTCCTGGGATAGGTGTCACATTAGTAATAAAATTTCTAGCAGATTTGCATTCATATTAAACAGCTGTAACAGTGACAAGATAGACAGTTATTTCTGCCAATATCAGTTGCTCTGTGACCTTTATTATGCAACATGTTTTAAATGGAAAAAAGTTACTTAAAACCAGTCTAGATTTGAATTTTAAATGTAATGCAGGAATTTAATGTCAGCTTTATAGTCACAAAGCAACAGGAGGATTCTCATCTGCAGCTCTTTTCTATGGGGCTGGAAAGTCCTTTATGCACCTGCATGGCTTTAACCTTGTTAGTCCAGTTTTACTAAAAATGGGTCGATATATGGTTGGCAATCCAGGGTCATGTAGTTTCATCCAACATCAAATTTCATCTGGTTGATATGTCTTTACTGTCAGTCTGGATTTCAATCCACAGGATCAACACACTTCAACCCAGAGATAAACTTCCTTCACAGACAAAGCCTAGCTAATCCTCAGAAGGTTAAACTTACAGTCTGCTCCTTTTATATTTTTTGTTTTCTCCTTCATGGTTTGAGCTGTGTTTTAAAGTGTAAAATTTATAATAAAATAGCACCAAAAAAAGAAAAAAGAGAACAGTTAAAAAAATACTGGGGTGGATAAGCCCAATGAACACAAGTGGTTTTACAAAAGCTCCCTGTGGTGCTCCAAACCAAGAATCCATTAATGTTCCATGATACATGTAAAACTTGTGACAGTTCATTACGTTCTGCCTCAAATTGGTGAGGAAAAACAAGTTACTTTAAGAAATGCATTTGCATTCAGAGTTATATTAAAGACATTATGAGTCAGTCAACATGTGATATTTATGCTCGCTAAAGAGCGTATTTATGGAGCCGGTGACAGATAAAAACAAAATAAATGTGTGGCCACAAAATAATGGTTGTAGTGATTTCCATGGAGAGACAGTTAATTTTTAACAAAAGGCAAGTTTTAATTAATTTAATTTTAATATAGGAATGAATGACATACTTCAGACACTTGCAGTTAGGCAAGAAATAATACTTAATAATTATACGTTGCACCTATAAGACACAGATGATGACTGGAGTTGTATTTGTCCAAAAAACTTTATTTTTTTTAAGCTCAACACTCAAAGCGGGCTTCTCTCTCACCCTGTGCCTTTGCTGCCAAAGGAGTAGGAGTTATGCCATGTTCAGAAACACAGACCTCTGCATTCTCCCTCCAAACTGCAGAAATAGTTCACATTGTTGCAGGTGCATGATGAAAATCATGTCTTTCTGTTCACAGCTTTGAATCTGCCGTCCCTTTTGTCACAACCGATTAGCAGTGAGAACCTCTTACCCACCTCCACATAAGAACTCACTGTGTGATTGGTCACATTGTGACAGGGTTATTATAGTTAATTAAAACTGACAAAATAACAAAAACTAAAATAAAAAAAACATTTTAGTTAAGTGAAATAAATAAAAACTGAAACAAAATGAAGAAAATAACTAACTGAAACTATATAATCTTTTTTTTTACAAAACTAACTAAAACTAACTGAAATTATGGACAGAATATCCTTTGTTTTAGTTTTTGTCAATTTATTTTAAGCCATGTGGACGGATTAAACAATTATTAATTTATTTTTTACGTCGAGAAGTTTCACGTTAGCTGCGGGTGGTTTACGGCAACTCATGGCCCATAACGTCATTTGTTTACAATCTGCTGTTGCCACACCATAAGCTGCGAGCTGAGGGATTGTACTGAAGTTCTTCAGTTAACACAACTAAACCTTATTAGTCTCATCGTTGTATAAAAACTAGAATGGTTTAAGGCAACGGGTTTCCTCGCAAATTTCCAGTAAAGTCAACTAATGTGGGTTAAGAGTGATATGGTGACAGTGTCGGCACTAACGCTAAAGCTAACAGGCTAAGCTGAGGTTCTTCTACCATGAAGCAGCTCTGTTGTCCTCCATCCATATTTTCAGTTACAGGCTGAGTCATTTCTACCTTCTCCTCTCTGTCAACGCTCTCTGGTTT
>NW_013952523.1:1304474-1306048 GCF_001266775.1 Austrofundulus limnaeus | reverse complement strand
CACAGGTACCTACCTGACCCTAAACTAACCTCACAGGTACCTACCTGACCCTAACCTAACCTCACAGGTACCTACCTGACCCTAAAACTAACCTAAACTCAATTCACACCTTGGTCCTAAACCCAACCTCCAACCCAAAATCAGCCTCTGAAGTTGTGGGGCCCAAAGCACCCGGACCCCACGAGGCTGCATTTTCCTTAAAACTGGGCCCCACGATGTAGGAAAAACAAGGACACACACACAGCATCCTCACTCATCACCTCTCTTCCTGCCTCTGTCATCAGCAGCCGGTCAAGGTCAATATTTTTTATTTTTAGTCGTCCAGTAACAAATCTGCTTGTCCTGCCCGACACAGAAAGACACTCTGAGCGTGAGCATTTATCCCCCCGGGGCACTGCAGCATTTAAACAGAGAGCACGGCTGCCACTCCCAAGGCACCCCTCACAATCCTCCTCACGTCACTGCTGCCACGGACACGGCAGCCACAGCAACATAAAACAATGCTGCAGTCACCGAGCAGCAGCTTCACGTCAGGGGTGGGGGGTAGGGGGATGCTTCTGCTGCATCACACTTCAAAATGAGTTTGTTCGGCAAGTTCCATTAGTGTGAAGAAGTTATTTTTTACTCGTTTACAGAGAAATAACCCATTTGTCACACAGAAGTGAGAAAGAAAAGATTAGTTAGTGGGAAATAACTCTGGTACAATGAGTCAGAAAATAGCTTCTCATTTGGTTCTAAATCAAAGTCATTTCAGGAAGATTGAGCAGAGAAATAATCACTCATATCTGTGGTAATGAAACAACACTGAGATCAGAAGTGAACAGTTTGATTATGCAGATTTGTGTGAATAAAGGGATTAGAAGAATGAAGTTTGGATACAGAGTGGGTGGGACCGCTTTAAGAGAGCTAAATGAGTTGGAGCATATCAGAACGCAAACGTGAGGTACGGTTTCTGTCACTCATAGGAGCCGAGCCCAACTGGTAGAATCCATTCAACATGTGTCAGTAACAATCCCAAACCATCAGACTGATAATTATCTCACTTTGAGCAGCTATTAGCAGGATAGCAAAGATGAGAATGTCAGCAGGGTTCAGATTTCTCCTTATTGCTCTCTTTATTGGCTTTTTACTGCTGTCTGTTAGAACTATTATGTAAAAACCACTTTGTTTCCCTTTTTTAATGGCAGCAGTGAAGCGAATGAGCAAAAAAGTTTGCTTTACATTTTGGTGCCAAATTGTTCAGTTTTACATGAGTTAAATGGAACATTGGTCTTTGCAGAAACTGATTTCATTTTTTGTAATTTGAAAAGATTTTTTTTTATATCGAAGCTCATACCAATAATTAGTTAGTGGGACATTTTAAATAAGTAAAAGCACTTACAGGGCTGTTTGATTTCATGCCCCACTCTAAATAAGCATGAGAGGAAAAGAGTGGTCTCAGAGGATTATGGCCTAATGCCGAGTGGTGTCAAAATAAATATTGCATGCCCTCTGTGAAGGTTACAGCAAATGTTACATTTATTTAAAAAGTTCATATTTCCTGGAACTCAGGATGGCATTGCTGGGTATATATA
>NW_013952523.1:1297151-1299059 GCF_001266775.1 Austrofundulus limnaeus | reverse complement strand
ACTAAGGAGTGACGGTGATGCGACAATATTTATATGTGCAGGCGGAGCCTGACATCTGTCGTCATCACGTCACCTGCCTAAAGGCGTGATTAGAGGTGGCTTCARCCAGGACACGCAGGGGCGTGGTTCCCATACATGATGTTGTACCTCGTTCCTTTCCTTCAGGGAACAGTAGTTATATGCATAACATTACGTTTTTGTGTGTAAAGCATGTGTGACATTTTATGAATTCATTAAAAAGCTAAGCAAGCTCCACCCATTCAGACCTGCAATTGCTTTCTCATATTCTGGTCTGAAGTACTATATAGGTCAAAAAACTGATACATATCAATCAGTATTATCAGTAATGTGAAATAATAACTCAAAATTTGAGTTTTTACCTCCATTTTCCTAAAGAGCTTTGAAAGCAGAGGATATGGTGAAATTGTGTGTCCAAGTAAACACGAGATTTTCCCCATCGAGGATTTGTTCATATTGCACTTGTCAAGGGATTAGTTTAACTCTTAGCTCTACCCATGAGCTGGAAGCTGAGAAAATCCCTGATCCTGCACACATTCTGCTGCAATCCATCCTTACCCCAACTGAAAATAATACCTCAATCAAGAACCACAGCCGGTTGCCCGGGCCTACGGCCAGACACTCTTAAACTATTTTCTCCTTTATGGCAGAAAAGACATATTTAAAAAAATCTATCCAAATGACTCTATCAGTAGATTTCCAAGAGGAAGTAGAGTCCTTTGAAAAAAAAAAAGATGTACAAGTGGCCAGATTATTGTAGGAGAGCCAAAAACTAATTTTTGAAAATTCATCAACTCTCAATTTAATTCACAGCATGGCTATTCACAGAGTGGATTCAGTTACTCAAACTACTGAAAAGCAAAGCAAAAAAAAAAAAAAAAAAAGAAAAAGAATCACTGAAAAAAGTGGCAAATCCTAACTATTGTTTTTTTTCTCATAAAATCTGAATCACAGTTATGGCAAAGGATCAAATAGCCTGAAGCTGAGAGATTTGGTAGAAGAATAAAAAGTAGCTTGTAACCATTTAAGTCTGATCCAAGATGTTAATATAAAGAGGGCGAGTCAGAGGCAGCTGCTGAAAGATTAATAAACACAGCTGAAAATGGTTTTAGAGCTGCCCAGCTGAATGGAGCTGGGAAAAGGAATTGATTTTTCTTGTTGGAGCCACCGCTGCCGTTTGGCAAGATGCTGATCCGTAAGCAAAGCAGGCTTTCTACAATAAAAGCCTTGGCCTCTCAATGACCTGTGAAGTGTGCTTGTTAAAGGAGAACGGGACATTTAACTGCTCCGATCAAACGCTTTTCTCTGTCTGTCTTAATTCCAGGTGCTTTTCCTGCTCGTTGGCCAGGTTTCAGGTGGAAGGATCGATGGGAGAAAAAGTGACACCTAAGTGATGGATCGATAACATGGGTGGTGTCTCCAGCCAGCCAGGAGGAAATGATTGTCCGTTTGTCTGTGTTTTATCCAGTGACATCATCACAGTGATAGGAGCACCATGCCTTCCATTACGCAGATCAATAGTATTTTCACTCTTGCATCCTTTCAAACTTTTACCGATGAGACGGCTGGGAGTGATGCTGCAGTTATTCACAAAGACAACTCATACCAAGAGGCAGCACTGTGGCGTGCTGTGATTAATAGCTTGAATCACACGTAGCGGGGTGAGAGTATGGACAGATAGAGAAAAGCAGATGTAATCCAAGCTGGAAGGAGATGATCGGGGACAGACATAGATAAAGATTTACAGCACCCCAAGATTGGCATATAACGTGTAAACAAGTGACAGATTGCTTGCCATCCAACCGCCCACACACACACACACACACACACACACACACACACACACACACACACACACACACACACACACACACACACACACACACACAC
>NW_013952523.1:1295197-1297141 GCF_001266775.1 Austrofundulus limnaeus | reverse complement strand
CACACACACACACACACACACACACACACACACACACACACACACACACACACACACACACACACACACACACACACACACATATATATTTTTTTCTTTTTTTGGTTAAGTGTGCTTGTGTTGATTGTGTTATTTTATTTTTGTACAACAGGTCTCTCTTGGAAATGAGACAGTTGTGTCTCTGCTCAGGCATCCTGCTTGTCCCAGGCCTGGTTGGTGGACTCTGGTCCCTCCAGTTCTGACTGAGCACTTCCTGTCCCAGCAGTGTAAACCCAGCGGCACCGTGGCTTCTCACCTCACACACACACACACACACACACACACACACACACACACACACACACACATGGCTGCATTCCAATCCTGGGGAGCCGGCCCGTTGCCCCTGGCAGCTGGTGATAGTAATGGCACTGCACTGGCTCAAAAGGAGGGAAGCATGGTGGGCGCCAAGCAGTACAGCACAGCTGAGCTGAACGAGGCTGATCTGGGCTGTAAAGATGAGAAACTAGCTATATGAAAGTGGGAAGGCAACATCAAACACAACAACACAAGCTGGGTTGGACACATTTTCATTACAGATACATTGGAAGATGGAGTATAACTCTGGGCAAGCGTGACAGCGAGGCTAATAAAGGCAAAGGAGATTCCAAAACTCCCCCATCATCCCCACAAAGCTTTTTTCATGAGCTTCAGCTCATCATTTGGTGTTAGTTAGACTTTTATTGTTCCTGTGTTTTCAGCAGCAGCAGGCACACGTTTCCATTCAAATACACTTCTCAGCTCACTGTACAATGCAGTGACCGGACTGGCAATGTAGAGAAAATTTTTACATGTTTGTGCTACATAGATGTTCAATATAAAAAAAACAAGGATAATGATTATATCACCAGTTATCAAGATATGATCAAAACAACAAGGTTTCAGAAAGAAATACATTAAATGAGCATCCTTCATAGGGTGGTCATGCTGAGCCTTTGAGATAAGTTGAGGGCATCTGTCATCCAGGGAGAGCTCAGAGTGGAACCACTGCAGCTTGCCATTAGGCAGATGGGGTTTAGCAACTCATTAGCCTCCCTCCTGACGTTTTCAGGGCAATCCCCACTTGGAGCCACAAGGCAGACCCGGGGCTCACTAGGGTACTATATATCTTCAATGTCCAGAGATGGCCTTGAGATCCACCAGGAGCAGGAAAGTTGCCACTGGGGAGGAGGTTGGTTAAATTTCCTACCTGAATCTGTTGCTTCTTTGACTCAAACATAGATAAAGGGGTGAGTGGATGGATGTATGGATGGATAGATGGATGGATGAATGGTCTGAATGTCAACTCAAACACTAAATCAAGTCGTATGCTCTGATTTCAAGGATATGTTCACCCTGCAGGCCCAAATCCATTTTTCCCCAAATGTGATTCATATCTTATTTTTTCATGACAGTCTAAACATGACAATTTTTTACCCTGACCCAGCTCTCTTCCATATGTGGTATACATTAACACAGTGGTTCCTAAACCTTTTCTAATGGGCCCTTCAGTTTATAAAAATAATATCATGCCCCACCACCACAACCACCACACACACACATACGTACACACAATCTCCAACCACATACACAGATATTTTGTTTTAAAACTCATTTCAGTTTATTTCTCACCACAAAATGTTGTTTAACATTTGAACTAATGAAAGAAAACTGAAAAAAAATAGATTGAAAGAAATTACAACCTCTTAAAAAACATCTTAACAGTAATTATTTCAGTGTAATGTGTTTTTAACTTTGTGAAAATATTCAACATTTCTTCAATTAAAACTTCAAAAAATGTATTTCTGTGCAAAGTGGGCTTTTAAACATGAACAACACCCCAAGAGGAAAAAAAATAAAGGTTTGTTGATTAAGAATAAACCTCCATCAAAAACCTGTCCATTATGCTAACAACGTCTGAGCTTC
>NW_013952523.1:1293168-1294863 GCF_001266775.1 Austrofundulus limnaeus | reverse complement strand
GCCCCAGGGGGTGCGCCCCACACTTTGGGAACCACTGCATCAACATATCCATTTTTCAAAGCAACCTCAGTCTGAACGGATATGCCACATTTCATTCAACTTTAGCATCACTGAAGTAGAGTTATACGGATTGATCCAGATATTGATGTTATCAGTATCGATGTCATGCACTTTAAACCTTGGAACTCCTTACGCCTTCAGCTACAGTACAGAAATCTAGTCGCTTTGTCTGTTTTTTCTGCTTTTTAGGTTCATGAGGTCCTGGATAAGTGAAAATATCCACCAACATAAAATATTCACAATGGTGTCGGACCATATTACTATTGTGATGGGATCAATACTTGAGTTTTGTCTGTGCCTGAGTACAGTGGAATTATTAAGATCTATTGTAAACACCGTACAAACCAAGCAAGAACTGATACATGCCAACGTGTTTAGCAGGCATATTTACTTTGGTAAACAAAGTGTGCTTCTTGTCACTCACATCTTTTCCTGCACATGCTTTAGGACCTAACACTGTTCATAAGGCAGTCTGATGGTGGTCACGTATGGATCAGAATGACATCATCAAAATGTAAGTGAATATGGCCTGTTCAGAGCAGAGTGACATCTGACAACCCAGAGGCCAACCGTAAAATTAAAAGGTGTTTTTTTTTGTCAGTATTTAGAAGCACTGATATGTGGCATGAGATATCTGCTCTCCGATCTCAGATAAAAATGGATCATTAGTATCAGCCTTGAAAAGCCTGCACATCCATCCTCCTGCTCACAGCCAAACACACACACCTCCACCCCGCATCCACTGACCCATGCAACTTTATAGATACCTCCCTGTCCATAAACCCAAGAAATGGGATGTGGAGAGGAGAACGGCTCCTAGAGAACTGGCCCACTAAAACACTGAACCCTAATCTCTCACAACCAGCTGAAATCCTCTTTGCTATTAAATACTGTCTCTCTGCTCCTGTTGGTCTGTTATTAACTGTGCTCACTCTGTAGGACCTTGAATTTGTTGCCACTTTTTCTATCATAGGAAAGTGAAAAAAAAGTTGAAATCATGACTTATGCGGTTAAAGTGAGCCTCGTTCTAGGGACACTGAACATTTATTACTGTTTAATTTTAAATTGGGAGCAGTTGAAGAAGAAAATCAAACACACAGAGAGAACAGGAGAGATTTAAAATGGAAATATTGAGTTTCATATGTGAACACATATTAAACTTGCTGTGTGTCTATACATATTAAGATGCTTTACTTCATAGGTTTGATTAATTCTCTCTTTCCTTTTTGCTGAATGATACTGGATAAGCCATTTGCTTTCACATCAAAAGGCATCTGCTTTCATCAGTGTCACAGGGCGGGGGTTTTAATCTCCCCTCAGAGCTGCTAACTGTACCTCCATATTTCATCATGCAGCCGCGGAGACTCAAGAGAATACAGCAAAAGACAAAAACAGGTTGGAAAGGAAAAAGACCTAAAGTGGCTTGTAATTACAGTGTCCACATGCAAGAAGCAAAAAGTGACGTGACGCTGTTGAAAATAAATGTAATCACGCATCCATTTCATCGGAATTACATATTGTGTTTGTTAAAATGGAAGAAAGCAACCATGTCCTGCTGCAGATTGTATATTTTATGTAACAAGACTCAGTCAACATTTAATGGTGCTTTTTTACTAAACAATTAAACATTACAGC
>NW_013952523.1:1291215-1292239 GCF_001266775.1 Austrofundulus limnaeus | reverse complement strand
ATGGATGGATGGATGGATGGATGGATGGATGGATGGATGGATGGATGGATGGATGGATGGATGGATGGATGGATGGATGAGTTCATTGATTTATTGAACATTTTCCTCATGGATTGTGAAACTATGTTTTTATGAAGTGAAAATACGTAACTGTTACACTTTCTTTGCTGAAACACAAACATACTCATACAGTTCTTCTGCACCTTAAAGCACGTTCAAAGATTTGCAATAAAAAGGTATTTGACATTTAATTTTTTTTCTGCAAAGGAGCCTTTGGAAAGCATGTAGCTCTCAGGCCCACACTGCCACAGATGGTAAATGTCAACAGAGAAAGAAAGAAAAAGAAAATTTCTGCTGTTTATTTAAAACAGACCAAATATTGAATTTGACACATTTATTTATTTGTACAGAAACTCTGCAGATAGCGACCACAAATGGCATCACCGTCTGATTATCTGAAGTCCAACTCAGCTTCCTCTCACTGCCCTTTGTCTAACCTGACAGCCAGCTCACCTGTTCTCAGCTGTTACAGCTGATGCCCTGTTGCAGCACTTTCTTTTTTCTATTATTTTTTCCCATATACTGTATATGGCACATGTGAAGTTTGGACACTGTTGAGAATAAAGAAGTGGGAAGCGAAAGAGAAAAAGTCAATCTGTGAGCACACACAGCCAGAAGAAAAAGTCATTTGTCTCACCATGGGGGTCCATAATAATAATAAAAAAAAACATCAAATGAAATATAAAATCTGGTAAATAAAAGGAATTCAAAAGCGGAAAAGGATGGGGTCGAGTTGAGGTGAAGGGGAGATTTAACAGGTAAGACATTATTAAATGCATTTGTCTGAAACTGTGTGTTCCTACCGCTCAACAGGTGTTCGGCAACAGGCATCAAGGGGACAGCTGTGAGGATTCACACAAATGACAGAAAATTCACCTCGACTGAGAAAGACTCAAAGGGCACATATCTGGGTACATATATTTGAAACACACACACACACACACACACACACACACACACACAC
>NW_013952523.1:1281519-1291134 GCF_001266775.1 Austrofundulus limnaeus | reverse complement strand
AGAACATGAGTCTTTAGAGAAGAAAGGAGACACACACACACACACACACACACACACCCACACACACACACACACACACACACACACACACACACACACACACACACACACACACAAACGGCTATTTCATAAGATTGTGAGCATCAGGTGGGCCACACTCGAGTGGCTGAAAGTATCATCTGGGAAAAGTCACACAGCAAGATCTAATCTGTATTTTGGGAGCGTAGCATAAAAGGGAGACGACTCACTTGTATTAAAATGATGCGTTTTTGTGCGTTTGTCTAGTGTGTGTGAATAAGTGAGGGCAAAAGGCAACAGCTGTGTGTGTTCTGACAACATAAAAAGTGTATTTTTAAGATGCAGAGAAAGGATTTGAGGGAAGATATTTTGCTTGCATTTATTCAATTCAAAAATACTTTCAAAAATAATTTTATTGATCCCAGAGGGAAATTAGGTAAGAGACAGAGATGGATTTTTTCATATCAACATATTCTTTGTAGAATCACAAGTCCACAAAAATAAAAATAAAAATTTAATGAAAAGATGGAGGTAAAAAGTTGAGGCAGATCATTTTGCAGAGGTAAGAGAAAGCTGGATTGTTAGCGTCAAATTCTCATAAACACAGTCAGGAGGGACATTCAGCAGCTGGTGAGATTTTTTTTTCTGATCATTGGCAGTGAACAACAGCTGGTGATGAATCACTAGCACTGACGATGACAGAACTAATGTATTCATATTAGTCATAATTTGTAACTTGATCCACACAAAGTAACAGGATAACTGGAGGCACAGTCAGTCTCTAAGTACAGTAGTGTCATTAAAGCTCAGGTATGTCATTACTTTTTGCCTTATTGAAAAAACCTATTGAATGAATTCTCTCTTTGAGAAGTTGAGCCTCATTAAATGTGGTGCAAATTTAGATATCTCCCTTTAAATCTTAAATAAGAGCACTGAATCTGTATTAAAGGGCAATGTTGTACCTACAGAAAATACACGGCCAGCCTCAGACAGCCTGATCACAGAAACATCACACCAAAGCCAAGGACTGTTTTTTGCTCAGTTACTTGAAAAATATAAAATGTTTAATTTGAGTTGGATGCAGGGTTTGCCCACTTTTACCACAGTAAAATTCAAGCATTTTTCAAGCATTTTCAAGGTAAATTGTCAAACTTTTCCAGCACCCAAGCGAGGTAGTATCAGAGCCGGGCCCGAGCCGGGCAGACCAACTTGTGAAAAAGCAACCTGCGGTTCCACAGCTCAGAAACTGATAATCATTGAGACATCAGTGAGCAGTCACAGGCTTAATCAATAAATAGATTTATTACTGAGGGAATATTAAAGGCGACACAGAACAACAACTTTGTAGTTGGTTTAAAAACTATTGAACCACAGGATCGCTTAAATGAGTTGATTAAGTTTTTTGTTTTGTGTTTGATTTGATGAAGACTTCAGTGAGCGACCTAAGGATTAATCAACCAATTTATTACTGAGGGAGTAACCTATTAAAGATGACACGGAACAGCAACTGTGTGGTTAGTTTAAAAAATATTGAACCACAGGAATGCTAAAGTAAGCTAATTTAGTTTGATTTGTTTGACACGAGACAGACATCTGTCACACAATAAATATGTCCCTAGCTGCGTTTCCATTGGACCATGAAAATGCGCAAATTAGAATTTTGAAAATAAATTTGCTCAATGGAAACATGTCAATTTCAAAAAATAAATTACGTTTTTCGACAAAATGGTTTTGTGCTAGGATGAGGTGGTTTTTCGGCCATATCGAAATTGGTGTTTTTCGCAAAACTGCAATGGAAACACTTTTTTCACATCACGGGAGTCACGTGATCAAAAACCAGCTGTTTCTACTGGTGAAAAAGATGATGACGAAGAAGATAACAGGCAGTAAAAGTAGTAGTGAAATCAAAGAAGTGGTAAAAGAAAGTAGTAAACACATCGACTACAATTTCCAAAAAAAAAAAAGAAAAACACAGCACACATAGCCGCTCCCAAGTATAAGGGGCTTGTCGCTGGAAAGCCTCGATAAAAGACGCCGACGTCTCCTCTGATGATGAGCGCTAGTGTCGCAGTGGCAACATGCTATGTGTTTACATCCATTGCCGCCATATTTGTAATGACTTATCGCGAGAACAAATGAATTCACACGTGACTTTAATAGCATTTCTTACTTAATGGGAACACTGCAGTTGCGAAACTGTTTTTCGACATTCACAGAATATCGACAAAGTTTTGCGCACATTTGCAATGGAAATGTAGCTACAGTCTACTTTAGCCGAGCTGAGATCTGCTCCACGTCTCTTCTGGTTCCCTGCTGCTGGGTTCATTGTCCCTTTTCCACTAGTACCAGTTCAGGCTGGCTTGGTGAATGTGTACATATGAGCAGGACCTTGTCCTGTGATTTATGAATTAACAGAGGGAGCTTAAAGCCAGACCGCTCTATGCTGTGATGTTGCAGAATTGTCTTGTGAAAGAGGCTTATATCTAACCACTTTTTACTCATAAGGAGCTGATCTCTTTACAGAGTAAAATCATTTTGTTGTTGTCATTTGGCTGCTTACTTTTTATAGGGTATAAAACTAATTGTCCTGTTTCCATTGCTTTTTTGTTTTGTTTTAGCTTTTTTGTGGGAATATTGTTTTTATAATCAGTTTTAGCCTGTTTGTTTCAGCCCATTTTGTGATTAAATGTGCAGGAATACCATATGAGTGTATTGTATCCAAAGTTACATAACTTAATTGTTTTTCAAATTTCCATGTATTGTTACTTCACAGCCATCTAACCTACATAATCTGGTTCATTAGCAGCTGAAAGTTGTAAATATTGTATTCTGTCTTCTCTAGCAGTTTCAGCTAAACATGAAAAAAATCCATCTCAACATTAGGTTGAGCAATCAAGAGGTAAGACTTAAAACATTTAAACTGTTTGTGCAGTTTTATCATTTTAATCAGAGTGTAAGATAACATAATAGATTTATCTTGTGCTGATAAATAAAAGAAAAATAAATTTGAAAACATCTCATTTTATTTTAAGTACAGAAATAGACACAGGAGAGAAGGGAGAGTAAATCTTACAAGAAAACATCCAAGTGCTCCCCAATGCAGTCTTGTTATATTATTTTAATGTGGTTGCTTTAAATATTAAAGCTTCTCTGAATAGTAGTTTGCATTCCTCCAAGTTAGGACAACACTTTACATAACATCCAACTCCTCGGCGTAATGGCATATTTAAAATGCATCCCAGCAATGGTTTAGTGGTAACAGTGTGCTTTTTCTTTCTGTCTTTAGAAGTTTAGTCCAAAATTCCTCATCCTTTTATTGTCCCACCCTGGACAGATAGAGAGATGGATAAATAAGATAGATGATAATTGATTGATTATACATATTAACGTGATGTAGGATTTTCTATAAAATGTCTATTTAAACAAAAAAATCAAGATTTGTAAATACTTCCATCTCTACTAGACAATAATACAACAGCCTTTTAAGAAAATCTAAATGAGTTTACTGAAATAATTGAATGGAGATGACTACATGATGCTAACCCTACATTATTTTTGTAAATTAGGTCTTTTGATGTCCAAAAGCAATGACGGTATAGATTAGGTTAGTTGTTGAGTTGATCGCAATTCTTGAGGCTTTGAAAATAGGTATAGGAATGTTAAGTGGCCTTAAATTATGTTACTGATCTCTATGATAATCAAGTCACCACAATGTTAAACTGTGTTCAAATCAATACAATGTAATTCTGCTAGACATGAATACTGGTGTGATTTAGTCCACAATACATATTTCACTGCATCTGAAAGACTGATAATTTTGGTCAACCTAAATTAGGCCATATCCCATTGGCTTGTGCCCTCACACCTACATCTGCTGCCTTGGCTCCTAATTTAAAGTCACACAGATTGTTAAAGCATTACACCTCAATATAAAACACCTCTTGAGAAGGCCAAAAAAAATGTCATAGATTATTCCAAAAAAACAGAAAGGAATAGACGAGTTGCCAATTTCCTGCAACAGACTATATTATACAATATTATTTTTACGCTTGTTAAAGATAACTGAAAACATTACCAAGCATGAAGCACTGGATGACGCAACACATTGGAATAAAAACACTACTAACAACTTATAGTCATATCTGACATAAAAGAGCAAGCAGCACAAGCTCCAAACCTAGCCTGGCCCTTGCCTTCCTACGCAGCTCCGCTCAATTCTAGTTTCCTTCTCTGCTCCATCTGGGATTTCTCCCATTGAGATGGATTTCACTGGCAGATTTTTAGCCGGGCCAATTAGAGAAGAGAACGTCAATTTTCTGCGCGGTGTCTGCTTGTAGTTTATTTTATCTGGACCAATCAGCAAACAGAAGGCGACGTTTTGAATGACGTCGATGTTCCGCGCAGTGTCTGCTAGTTATTTTAGCATATGGCACTGGAGGAAGTGAATGAAGTCAGTCTGTGTTGATAAGGCTTCCAAATAAAATTAAATGTGTCTGACAAAGCAGCAGCTCTCATTTACAGAGGTCTCGTTTGGCTTGATATATTCCTCCTCTCAGTAGGGTTGTTTACAGCACACGCGATTTTTGGTTAGCTTCTTAGCTTAGCCTCCTTCCCAGCGACACCACACACATGCTTCAGCAGAGGTCACGCCTCCTGCATGAAACACTTGTCTATGCATCAAGTCCAGACCCTTGTACGAAGCAAAGTGAAGGACAGGGTCTGGTTTTAACCAGGCCACTCCAAACCATAACCCATTATCCAATCTCATTTCCACGTGTGGTTCTCAGAATATTCTCCACTATAGTTTTGTTTTGAACAGTTTCCACTTAAAGCCCATGCACTGCAAAAACTGTCCATCTAACCAAGTTTTAAAACCTTATATCTAGTCAAAAAATATTTTGATCTTGTTTTGAGACTGATTTACTAAACAAGAACTGAATATGTAAGATTATTTGTCTTGTTAGCCTGAAAATTTGACTCAAATTAAGTCAAAAAATTTCTGCCAATGTAGTAAGAAAAGTTTACTTGGTAAGATTCTTGAAATACTTGATATGACTAAACTTTTTTCTTATTTCAAGAATCTTACCAAGTAAAATTTTCTTACTACATTGGCAGAAATGTTTGACTTTGAGTCAAATTTTCAGGCTAACAAGACAAACAATCTCACAAATTCTGAAAACAAGACTATTCTTCTTACGCAGTCAGTTCTTGTTTAGTAAATCAGTCTTGAAATGAGATTAAAAAAAGACTTTTTGGCTGGATATAAGATTTTAAAACTTAGTTAGATGGACAGTTTTTGCAGTGTGACATAATTTACTTGAACCACTGACCTATCTGTGCTTTTTAGCTTTCAGTTCAGCTTATGATTAGTTTGTAATTTCATTTGAAAATTGTTGATATCAACATTTCTTCTGAGCACCACTAGAAGGATCCTGAGTACCACCAGTGGTACTTGTACCATAGTTTGAGAACCATGACACCAGACATTACACTGGTTGCTGTTACAATAAAATACTTTAACGGACAAAATGATTCTATTTGTAAATGCAGCCGATAATATGTACTTGAAAAATGTTTGATTGAAAAAACAGATAACTCTACCTTTTATCTAATCCTACACCTCAAAAAAGAACTGGGACATCCTTTCTTCCAGGATGAGCATACAATGTATAGTGAGTTAGAGACAGACTGATTAATTGGGCAACCAATTTTAATTGGCCACTTTTAAAACATTGCAGTTGTCAATTTCTGTGCACAGAAACCAAGTTTGAAGACAGAGATGTTCATCATTTTCAATAAATTCAAAAACTCAAATTGTAATCTTCATTCTCAGGGAATTCAAATATGTGCTACTTTCAAAATGAGTAAATATTTGTGTTTTTTTTTCTTTGAATGATGAAACTGATTGAACACTGCAGTACTCTGACAACAGATGAGGGTGGTGGTCTCCACTCTGAGGGGCACACTGTGTTTGGCTGCACTGGGATCCCTCAGACGCTGCTATTGACACAGATTTGCATTTATGGGAGGTTTTTGGAGAGCAGGAGTGAACTTTTCTGCAGAGCAAGTTGCCGTGGTGTGGCTCGTTATTCAGCGGAACACCTCTCAGGATGTTTCCTGGCAAGGCCCCCGCCCAACCCCTCCCTCCACGCTCGCAGACAGCTGTTTGGCCTGGGCTTGGCCAACCACACTCACCGTAATGAGAACTCGAGGGGTCCCAGCTCCACACGCACATGTATTCACACACGAGCGACAAAAAGCGTGCACACACACACACGCAACGCAACAGGAGGAGCAAACAGCAAAGACAGAGTGCTGAGTGAGCCTGGGTGGACTCATGACTTAATAATGATGTTCTGCTCAAAAAAAAAAACACTGAGTGACCTTCAGACACACACAGAAAAGAGCGTCTATGTCAACAGACAGTGTTTCTACAAGAGCAGATATTAAAATGGAAGACAGACAGAGTGCAGGAGAAATGAAGAAGCTCGCGCAAAGTGAATGTATCTGCAGGTATTTTAGTTGTATTTAAGGGTGCAATCCAAAAACATTGAATCCGCTGTTGTTTGGTCATGGTTTCAAGTTTGTCTCTGCAACTTTGCAAAAGCCGAAGTTCATCAAAACGTGGCACATTTAGAAATGTGAAAAAGTACATTATATTTTGGTAGATTGTAGACAAATCTATGCAAAATATAAATAAGAATATACACAATAACAAGAGTTAGAGCAAAACAAAAAAATTGCTTCAAAGTTGCTAATGTAAAACCACTTTAGCACCCCAATTCACTTGTTAGTATTCCAGTTCTGTCACACTTTTCAGTTTGCTGCTACTGCTGCAACTTTGGGAAAAACCCAAACAAAAAAGTCACAGCTTAATCTGAAACAGTGGGCTATAACGTTTTGTCAAGGTACATCATACATAAAAAAAAGTTTGCAAAGAAAAATGAAAAAGTTCCTCACACACACAATGAAATTTTGGCCAAACAAGTGAGAAAAGCCAACCGTCTTCGGAGGGTACTTCACAGTAAAAACATCATTTAAAATTTAAACAAGTTACAGGAAGTTGGAACTTACAGAAACAGTTCCCAAACTTTTCCGACCAACAAGAGTGGCAGAAGCTTTTGACCCCAAATATTGTCTGTTTGAGTCTAACAAACAAGGGCATCTTCACAACACAGAAGCCTTAACAAATATAACACTTTTTTGGTTACTATATTTATTATTTGCAAAGACGATATTAAAAATACATTATTAGTAACCATTTTTTACATTTCATTTTGATAATTAAATATGATCTGACAAAACTTTACTTGGTGTTTCATGACCCAAAATGGCTTCCTGACTCTAACTTTAGGTTCTACTGTTTTACATGACTGGACTGGTTTTCACATACATCATTTAGGCTTTACAGAATTTGAAGATTTCACTACAAAATCTTCAAACGTGACATTGTCACATTTTAACAATGTAGTTAAAAACTTTGCAAAAAACCTTTTGTAACACAAACAAAACTATATTTATTGAACATTTTAGACAATACAATGTTGGCATTTTATGGTTTTCTAATAACCCCCCTCAGAATGCAGAGTGGGCACATTCAAATTCATTGATTGTATCTGAGTTAAGAATTTTCTCTTTACAATTAGTAGTAAAGTTCTATTTATCTTATAATATTTATAAAATAAAACACTACAGACTAGGGGTGGGCGATAGATTGATTTAATCGATTAATTGAAATTTGCCTTTTATAAAGATTTAATTTGGGGAAAATTGAGATTTTTTTTTCCCACCAGTGCACTCTTTGGGGCTTCTGTAGTTCAGAGGTCACCTCACCTGTCCCTCAAGATGTTTGGTATACGACATGACACAGCTAGCCAAAAATGCACTGTTTCTTCAGTTAGCTGGAAGTGGTTAGGTTTTACAACCTCAGACTTGGAGCAACAAACACCTCACTGCGAAATCTGTTTGAAGGCTTTTGCTACAAAAAGCAGGAGTACAAAAATACTGTTTCAATACCTGAAACAGAGGCACTCTGTAAAGTGGGAAACAAAATTGATTAAAATCAAAAATTGAATTTGGGATGAAAAAAATCTGAGATTTTTTTTTTGGACCATATCGCCCAGCCCTACTACAGACACAAAAACTGTGACATGACAACCACCAATTCACACCTCACAATTATCTAGAGTCTAAAGTTTATGTACATTGTTTGTTTGAGGCCTAATTTCCACTTTATCTTTCTGATTTTACAGGAGCATTATCAGGGAGTGACAGCATGGTGACTTTAATGAGCCACTGGGAGCAGCTTTGACATTTCTTCAGAAATTAGGTCATTGTACTCCTATAGTTTATACATGCAAATACGAGCATTCTATTAGCCTATATCACAACATTTAGTTCAATATTACTAATGGGGTTTGTTGAATTAAGGTGATAGATTTTGGTACTGCAAACAGTAGATGCATATACATCCTTTAAGTTTCTTAAACATTTCTGATTTTGATTAGTTCATTGATTATTTGAACTGCTCAAATCAAAATATACCCACATGTGGGTATTAGTGAGATGTGAACAGAAAAGCAGTCCTCATTTTATCATTTTATGTTGTCTGACAACTCCAGCATGCTTACATGTGTTGTGGCAAGGTTAAGGGTATGCTTGGCCTTGATAAAGCACAGCTCAACACAAGTCAACAAAAGCACCTCAGAGAGCTGAATTTAAACAGGACTTGGATTAAGAATTTGGCTTTTAAATGTCACTAACCCAATGCCCTTCCAAAATGAGAATCTCTGAGGAGACTGCATATTGAAAAAAAAAGACAGAAACTGAATGAGGTTAAAGTGAAAAGGGGAGAGACGGGTCCTAAGGGAAAGAAAACGGTGTGATAAGCTCTGGCCAAGCTCCGTCCGCAGTAATTACCTCCACGCTAATGCTGCACCAGGAAAAAAAAACCCAAAGGGAACACAGGGAAAAGATGACGGCCAAAGATTGAAGGAGCATAAAACAAAACGTCGAGAGATTGAATTTGCGATATTATTGGCTGCAAGATTAGACAAAGGCAGACAGGGAGAAAAGACACGGATTAGGAGGACGGTGGAGGCAGATAGAACAGGAGATGAACACGAGGGGAGTGAGAGGATGCAAGGCATGTGGGAGGAGGAGGCATACAGTGACCCAGATCTTCCACCTGCTAACACCGAGGGAGCTGCTTCCTCCAGGCTGCTGTCTGCAGAACTTTAGAGCTAAGGAAGGAGACACAAATATGAGCTAAAGCTAGGTCTAAACTGTGACAGCTAGTGCAGAATAACAGAAAATAGGAACCGACATGCTAATATAATGTTGTATTTTTTTGTTGCTTTTTTGACCAGTGGGCATGTTTGAGGGCTGGCGCGATGCTGTCAGACCTCCTTCTCCAGCCTTTATTTAAAAGGGCGGGGGAACGGAGTGCCATAGTGATTTCTCCCAAGACACACTGGAACAAATGAGGCCCTGAGCATCCCGTTAAAAAATGAAACAACCCAGCAGAGAGTTCACATCCCTCAGGATTGACCTAGACATCCAAACACACACACACATGTATCCACTCATTATATATAT
>NW_013952523.1:1277574-1281360 GCF_001266775.1 Austrofundulus limnaeus | reverse complement strand
TATATATATACTGTATGCATACACACATTGAGCAAGCAATTATTGAGCCTGTGCCACAGGGAACAGGAATGCACCTTTGCAGATATGTGTGTGTGTTCGATTGAGTGTGTGTATCAGTGGACCGGTTCCAGCAGAGGGAGGAAATTGCTGCATCCGTGACAGTCCTACTTCATAAAGATGGTCACACCTGCTCAGAGTCTCCACCCGTGCACGAGGGTGCGTTTGTGCATTCATATGTATGTGGGAGCCAACAATTCACCACAGATGTCCTAGAATGAAGGTCTTTATCTTAAATGGGTGTATTTGAGGTTTGGAGCTACAGACTTTCATATAAACATCCACACAGAGACATTCTCCTAGAAAGCATCACAAAGCTGATTGATTCTTACACTGGTGTGGCTAAATGACTAAAGCAGCTTGAAAAATAGGACCAGGCAGCCTGTATGAAACAATCACTGGCCAAAAGGCTTGCCGTTGAATGGCCAAATGTTTTGTTGCTCTGTCGCCTGACGCCCAGGACACAGAATTATCAGGCTAAATGTGTATGTTGGAATTAGGGCTTTATTGCAAATGTATTTTTATCACAAAAACACTGACTGCAATATCAGTACTGCAAAAGAAGATTGGTCTGCAATAAATCATAGACCATTGTTTCAAGTACTATGCATTCATGTTCTGCTGCTAATGATTCCTTAAATTTTAAATATCATGTTAAACATCTTCAAACAAAGTTGTCTAAGTACAGTATGTCGGTCTGTTTTTTTTAAACTAAGATATTATCTGCCTCTATCTACACTTTTAACAATCTATAAAACTTTGATTGAGCCGCATATCAATTATTGTAATATTAGATGGTGCAACACTCACCCTAGTTATCTCAAGAAACTTGAAAGCCTTCAAAAGAAGCTAATAAGAGCTGTGTCATGTTCTGTGTATAATGCCCCCTACATCCTTTTTTTCCCATCATTATGGTCTCCTTCGGCTAACTGAATTAAATGTGTTCCATAATGCTTGTCTGATGTTTCAAATTGTAAACAAAACTAATAAAAGATTGACTGAGCTCGTTCCAATTAGTAGTCCACAACATAATTATGAAACCAGAAAAAAACATTTCATTCATGCTAAAAGTAGAAGACTTAGAATCACCACTCTAACTTTGGCTTGGAGGGGCCCACAGATCTGGAATGAGCTGGACGAGAACTTAAAAGAGTTGAAATTCATCCCCACCTTCAAAAAACAGTTAAAGACCAAACTGCTTTCTTTATATATCTGAGACCACTTGTAGGATTTACAATGGACTGATCATTAATAGTAGTCTGTGTTGCTTATGTTGTGTAATGATATGTATGATGAATGTACGTTTGTGTAGTAGTATTTTAAATTAATAAAATTGTATCTACTCAGGCTCCTTTTTAAGCTTTCATTAGCTTTTCGGAGACCTGATTCACACACTGTGGATTATGTACTATGAGAATTTTGTATTATGTAATTTGTGAATGTGTGTGAATAAACTGAATAAATCAAATCAAATCATAAATCATTTATATGGTAAATCTGACACTCACTGGCTTTGATGGGCACACCTGTTTTTGTTGATATTGATCACAGAAGAGAATGTGAGGAAAATATGGCTTCATCACTGTGATAAAGCCATATTTTCCTCACATTCTTTTCTGCTGTCACTGCAAAACTAAACAAAAATATCACACTTACTTTACTGGGTGTTATTCAAACCTATTTATTATTACTGTACATTAGTGAGGTAAATTACCAGATTTATAACAATGTGATATTAAATTGATTTATTTGGATGATGATACATTGTTTCTTGATATCACAAAGTTTGTCATGATAAGGTTTCAATTCTATTTGATCCAGCTCGACTCAACCCAATTCAATTCAATTCAATCCAATCCAATTCAATTCAATTCAATTCAATTGTGATCCATCTATTCATGTGATGAATAGATGGATCAATGTTTTCCTTTTGCCTTGATCTAAGAATCCTTAATCATTTAATTGATATAAAGATGTGGATTGATGTAATGTTGCCCTTTTCAATATTGTGACTAAAACTACAGGTGATCAGAGTTAACAATACAATAACATAAACTTTTAAATTTATATTTATTGCAGTTAATGCTGATAGATGGTTTCAAAATGTATCTACCAGTCTATCTTACACAACACTGATTCATCACTTACAATTAAAACTGTTTTCCTTTGTTAGTTTTCACTGTTTTATTCACAGGTCAGAATCAGGTAATTTAACAAAGCAAACAAACTTTAAAACATTTCTTGGAAATTATTCAGTTGGAATAGTAGTCAAAAATTAAACAAAATTATTTGGAAATATGTTAAAAAGCTTGAAGACCTACAAATCAAGTCTACTGTACTTGAAATGATTACAAAAAAGTCTGTCTGATTTAAAACAAAATTAAAACAAATTAAAAAAAGAAACAACAAACAATGACACAATGTACGGACTACTGTAAAGATGCATTATTCCTTGAAAGAATCTATATCATCTGCTGCTTATCAGGCCAGAGTTTCAAACTAACATAACATTTTGATGAGAAATGATGAAGTTGTAGGCTGATAAGTAATCATAGAGGTGTTTACTTTGTCATAAAACCTGTTTAAACATTTAAATCCTGTTATTATTTCTTAGCCAATGAGAATGAACTCATATAAAAGCTGTAGTCCTTCTAATGCTCTCATAAAAAACAAAGTCATAAAGGAAAAATTAACTCTACTCTCAGATGCAAACAAAATTATTGTGAACAGGCTGCGGCTGGTTCAGATTTAGTCTATTCACACACATGTTGGTTTTTATGTCCTCCTAGGGACTTTGCATTGACTTCCATTTATTTTCCAGTCATTTCTATTGCCTAAGCCTGACCCTTTACCCTAAATCTAACCACCCCAGTACATACAGTACCTAACCTAAACTTCATTCACACCTTGGCCCTAAACATAACCTCCCACCCAAAATTGTCATCCGTACCCGTGAGGACCAGGCTTTGGGCCCCATAACGAGCACTGGGTCTCCACAAGGCTGATCGTCTGGAAAATGAACCACACATACATCCTTGTACTTCCATCAAACTGAAGACTTAGTATTGATTTCTATTCATTTTTGTTTTCTGCATTTACACATAACCCTGACAATCTCCCTAACCCTAAGCATTACTGGTCTATTCCTAACCCTGACCAAAATATTATATCTCTAAACCTAATTAGAAGAGCACAGTAGAACTGCAAAAAAAGTGTCCTCACTTTCTAAAAATGTCCTCACTTTATTGGTTAAAATATGAGGGACCTCCCTCTGTGCCAGAAACAAGCTTAGGAAAGGGGTTTCTGCTCCATCCCACTCTATGACATAAAAACAATCTGTAAAAGTTCCGGTCATGTTGTTTACATACTTCTTTCCAAGTGAGTAGCCATCTTGTTCTCGAGACCTTAAACGGGTGCTAAAAGTTGAGGGACCTCTGAGCTGTCACTGATACACAGGTCCATTTGTCAGAGCTAAATCAACATGAGTATGTGAGAGGTGGGGGTGGGGTGGGAGGTGCACGTACAGGCCTGCTGCTTTAAACATCAACAATGCTGTCATTCAGCTGATTCTATGGTTTCACCTTTCTAGTTAAAAGTGCACATAGATGGGACACAGGGCTGCGTCTGATTGTTCCGTGTGTAGAATCAAAAATGAATCAGCAGCTCAGGAAGAAACTGTGTGTGTGTGTGTGTGTGTGTGTGTGTGTGTGTGTGTGTGTGTGTGTGTGT
>NW_013952523.1:1275686-1277316 GCF_001266775.1 Austrofundulus limnaeus | reverse complement strand
GAGAGACGAAACGTTTCATTAGAGAAGAACCCGTCCAGAAGACCTGTACATTTTTTTTCCTTTTGATTTTTTACCTGGATTACTGAGATGCATCAGGACAAAAATGACCATATGGAACTCTGAGGGTCAATGCCTGCGAGCTAACTGCTGCTCTGCAATCTTAATAACTTTACTAATTCCTCAACATTACATCCTCAGATTTTGTACAGTGCTCTGAGATGACGTTTGTTGTTTCCGCCTCCATCATCTGCCTCCATCATCTGCCTCCACCATCGGTCTCCAGAATTTGCAGACATCATCTGCCAGCCCAGACCTTGAATGGGCCAGTCAAGTATTGAATTCCCGGGCAACTTTTTTGCCCCAGTCTGCCCCTGCATGCAGGCATGAAAGAGAAGTTGTTAAAAGCTTGAAAAACAATTTAAGAAAAACTGACCGATGTTAAAATTTATAAAGGACGTTAACTATTGAAAACTATTTGACGAGACATCAGTTCAAAAATGACTAAGCTATCCCGATTAAAAAGCATTTCACTTATAAACTGTTACCTTCAAAAACACTGCTCTCCTTTATGAAAGAAAGAAATTCTGTTGCAAAGTTTACAAGTCCACACTTTAATAGTCCTGGTTATCAGAAAATGAATCTATGGAGAAATAGTACTATAGGTTTTGTTTCCACTTTTATGAATTACTCACTATATAATAAATATGTATATTTGACATCATGTCTTTATTTGCAAATATTTTGTATTTCATAAAGACTTTATGACACAGAGTGATTAAAACTAATTAGTCAAAACACTTACATACATAGTTTCAGTATTATTTTAAAACATTAATGCATTAAAACCATCCAAGTTGGAATTTTATTGCACCGTCATTTTGCCACAAGTCTAAAAATGCCTCCCTAACCTTGTGACATTTTCAAATAAAGACAAAGAAGCAAGCCTAAAAACAGCAAACTTTGGAATACTCAGCTGCACCTTTTGAATAAAGGAAATAACAAAAATGCAGAAAACATATTACAACTGGCTGAACATCAAAGAGTAAACTTAATACAAGAGCACAGTAAAAGGAATACTCAGGGACAAACCTAGCTAATTAAATATTAATCATTTTTGTTAAACTGAGCTAATCAATAAGTAGCAAACAAGGCACTCCAGTCATGCATTTTTCTGTTCAGTCAACACACCATATACACTGAACCTGACATATTTTGTGCGGAAGTTTGCATTTAGTGTTTAAGACCCAGAGCTAGTTATCAATAAAATATGTAAGCAGTTCTAAAGTCAGAGGAGGCACAAGTAGTTATAACATTAAGTGAATATATCTGCTCCTCAGGAACAGTTTTCCTCTCTAACAACAGCTGCCACTTAAATGGGTGACTTATTTAAAGTTTAACTGCCTATTTAGAAATCTATCATTTACAGCATGGGAAATAGCTACATTTATCAAGACACATACAGTTACGGCAACCTGCTTTGGTTCTAATTCAACGATGGGAGCATAGCTGCCTGTATCGTCCTCGTGTCATGTGAGTGTTTGCTCTCAAGGAGTTTGTTCTCAAAGAAGTGCCTGAAAAATATTGATAAACTCTGTTGGGGGGGGGGGGGGGGGGGGGGGGGGGCGGGGGG
>NW_013952523.1:1267280-1275676 GCF_001266775.1 Austrofundulus limnaeus | reverse complement strand
TCCATCTAATCACCCATTATCTTAACCAGCTTCTTCTTTTCAGGGTCACGGGGGTCACTGATGCCCATATCCAGCAGTGAGGCGTGTGGTACACCCTGGACAGGTCCCAGGTCTATCACAAGGACACAGAGAGACAAACAACCATTCATGCTCTCACCAAAAGAGGATTTAAAGTTCGTACAAACTCCACTAGAAAGATCACCGGTTGGGTTTACAACCTTCTAGCCATATTGACAAACTAATATTAAAAATGAGCTACAGTATATTAACTTCACAGAAGAACTCATTAATGGCACAACCACCTGGTTGTTTAAGGATTTGATGCTTTTTGCTGGCAGTAAAGTGGAGAAAACTGAAACCATAAAGCAGTAAACTCAAAGGAGCGAGATCAGGTCATCCCAGGTATTTCCCTGACTTAAAATGTTCCAATCCTTCCAAACTTGTATCTTTTTAGGCCAGTAGACAAACCGATGGATGGTGAGGAGGCTGCAGAGAGGCAGGGGCAGCACCAGCAGAGGTGGTAAAGTAGGCTCGGCAGAGATGAGGCGGAGATGCGCTTGAGCCGAAGAGATCAGGTGAGGAGAGGAAGAATTGTTGAGCGGGGTTTTCACTACGGAGAAAAGCAGCCAGGGAACTGAGGCTGAAGATGAAGGCGAGGCGAGGATGAGGAGGAGCAGGCGAGACCAGGTAAGTCGGAGGGGGATTTCCTGAGGGGCAAAATGTTTCAGAACATCTGAGAGGAGGCTGCTGAGACATGGTAGTGTTGAAGGCTGACATTAAATCCTCAGCTCCAAAAATTCAATTATCAGAATTTACAACAACAATCCAATGTCAGAAATGTGTGTTGTGAACGGTGCTCAGCTACATCAGATTTTAGCTCAATATCTGAAACTGGCTGAATGATAACTATTTAATACTGTATTTAACAGTTAGCTGTGACAGCCAGATTGAATTTTATTCCATTGATTATTTTTGATAGTTACAATACAAATCTGTTCAGTGATTCATGAGATATTTTGCTAACAAACAGGATTGACTCCAGCAACTATTGCTAAGTTTTTAAGCAACTCACTTGGAGTTTGTGCTGTTATGTACTTTCAACTACAACCACAACAAATAATAGCATCAAACCTGTGAAACTGACTGAATCATATGTTTTTGTTGCGTTGGCTGTAATTTCTAAAACATTTCTTTAATACACAGAATCGACTCTAAATACAGAGCTAATAGCAAACATAACAAAGATCTTGTACAGTTTGGAAGTGATTCGATTGGGTCTTGATCAGTTTCAGCTGCTGTCACACCCATTTCTGTTTAAATCCTGCCTGAAAACACATTTTTACACTGGCTTTTAAATCAAGTTTATGTTTCACCAGAAGTTTGCAGTTGTCATTTTTCTTCCCTTTTTAGTTTATTATTCTTAAGATTTTAACTGTTTGATTTTTAAATTTTTATTCTATATTTTTCCTCCTTGTGGATGACTCTTAACTTTCTGCTTCTAAACTCAGATAAGACAGAGGTTATGGTTTTTGGACCTGAACATCTTAGGGATCAACTTTGCAGCCTTTCACCTCCTCTGGATGGCATTAATCTGGCCTCCAGTTCTAATGTAAAGAAACTTGGTGTTACTTTTGATCAGGACATGTCTTTTAACCCCCACATTAAAAATGTTACCAGGACTGCCTTCTTCCACCTGCATAATATCACTAGAATTAGAAACATTTTGTCCAAAAATGATGCAGAAAAACTGATTCATGCATTTATCACGTCTAGACTGGATTACTGTAATTCTTTATTATCTGGGGATAAAAAAAACTCTTTAAGAAGTCTTCAGTTAATCCAAAATGCTGCTGCTAGAGTTTTAATGAGAGTTGGAAGGAGAGATCATATTTCTCCAGTTTTAGCTTCTCTCCACTGGCTCCCTGTCAAATTTAGATTAGAATTTAAAATATTACTCCTAACATACAAAGCTCTTAACAACCAAGCTCTATCATATATTAAACATTTTATTGTTTCATATTTTCCTGACAGAGCACTTCGCTCTCAGACTGCAGGTTTACTTGTGGTTCCTGGAGTTTCTAAAAGTAGAATGGGAGGCAGAGCTTTCAGTTATCAAGCTCCTCTCTTGTGGAACCAACTTCCAGTTTCTGTCAGTGAGGCTGACACTCTGTCTACTTTTCAGATTAGACTGAAGAATTTCCTCTTTGATAAATCCTATAGTTAGTCTTAGGTTTCCTGAATTATTCTTTATTTCTGCTGCTATAGACTTAGACTGCTGGAGCACAAACTGAGCACATTTCCTCTCTCTGCTGTTGTCTTTAGTCTCTCTTCTCTACATGTTTATTGTAATTATTTCTATCAATAACATGTTTTTTCTTTGTCTCTTCCAGAAGAAGGTGCACCTGGACCAGTCCTGGACCAGTTCTTCTGTGTTTACCTGTGTCTCTTTCCTGTCCTCCAACCAGCCGGTCGAGGCAGATGTCTTGAACCTGGTTCTGCTGCAGGTTTCTTCCTGATTAGCAGGGAGTTTTTCCTCTCCACCGTTTGCTCAGGATGAGAGACTGTGATGAAGTGATTCAACACAGCCTGCTGGTTTCTTCTTTAGATCGTTCTTGTTTATGTACAGTGCCCTGAGACAATGTATGTTGTGACTTGACGCTATATAAATAAACTGAATTGAATTGTGAAGCACTTTAGCTCACATCATTGTTTTTAAACATGCTGCATAAATAAATGTATGGATTAATGTCAGTTGGCTGTGGCAGCCATGTTAAATGAAGTTGTCTCCACAAATTACTCAGCTGAACATGAACATCCCATGATTGTTTTCTTCAAGCTTCATTCTGATTCATCCAGTGGTCCATGACATATTTTTCTAACAGAGATCACATTGCTAACACTGAACAAATTCAGCCATGGGCAAAAACAGGTCATGTTCAGGGACCAGAGGAATCTATACTTTACTGAGCCAACAGTGCAGAGCATGCAGCAGAATCAAACAGTGATGTCTCGGGTACAGGGCACACAGAGCTCTGGTCTGTCCAGTTTGCGTTGGGACAGCAACAGATGAAGCTGAGAAAACAGATGAGGAGAAAAAGAGAAAGAAACAGACAGGTAAGTGAGAGATGCTGCATTCAGGAGCAGTTCAGAAAAAGAGCAGAAGGCTCAAACAGGCTGAATCGGTGACAATACCCTCATTAAATGGAACCATACTGGTGACAACATGGTGACTGCAAGAAAAAATGACAAAGTCTTTGGAAAGGACTGCTTTTATCACTTTCCTGCCATAATGACCTCAACAAATTAGTGGGGGAACGATGACTCAGCATCATTCCACCACTTAATATCTCAGCATTTTTATGTTTAAAAGATGCCTAAACAGCTTGTAAGTAGTTCACTTCCACCCTAAATTGAGTCTAAGTTAGATCTGAAAGTAAACATTTGGAAGAACTCTAAGCGATGGAGACAGTAACCAGACGTCTACATTTGGCAGGAATATTTAAACGGCACTAGTTTCAGGGATGAGAGTCGTCTCTCCTGTTTTGGAGTGTGACTCACATCGCTGAGCAAACAGCCACGACGATGAAGTGGCGCTCTCAGAAAATGTCCATGAACTGTCTGCATCTGTGGCAGATATGATTCATGCCATGCAATTGCCATTTTTCTTTTACAAATACAAATTCAACTGCGTCCTATTAAATCATCTAGGAGGCATTAATGTCAACACAACCTGGATCACTTTGTGCTTTCTCTTTCTCCTATGCTGACATTTTAATCATAATATTATAACTAGGCTTTTTTTAAACTGGTATTTTAGTTGAAGTTTGTGCTTTTCTGGCATTTTTGCATAATTTACAGACTTTTGTTGTATTTTCAGTTCTAAATGTTATCTAAAAATAATCTGATGAAATAAATTTTTGTCAGAAATTTTTAAATTTTAAAGTCCAGATGATGCATTTGCAAAGCAGTTGTTTTTTTTTATGATTGCAAGGAGAAAAATATAAATATATCTTAATGTCAGTCTATTTTTTTTCAGTAAAAAGTATGTCGGTATGTTTGTGTGCATGCTCTTTCCTTTGCTGGGCAGTGGGACTAATAAAACTTGTTCAATTTTTCTGCGAGCCCTATCTCAAAGGAACTTTTCTTTTTTTTCCCCTCCCCATTTTTAGCTATCTCCACTGGTTTCAAATTATTTTGGTAGACAGAAGAAAATATTGCCTTCTTTATCTTGAGGGAGAGGAAAAAAATAACACAAACAGACGACAATAGTGAGATCTGATTCACACTCACCATTGATGAAAACAAATTTGGGCTATTTTTTTTGCAGGCAAAAGAATTACAGTGACTTGAAGTTTTTCTGTTTTTCACATTTTAGCCACAAAATTCAAAGTATTTTACTGGCTGATATGGACCAACACAAATGAGTGCATAATGAAGTAGATGCACTCACATTCTAATAGTTTGTATAGAGACCATGAAGGGGACCTTAAGTATATTGAGTTTTAGTAGTTTCTGCCAAGTTTATTTTATGCAACTTAAAAAGAATTGTCTTAACCCAGCCTCCATGTCCATCTTTGAGGTGGCAGAGTCGGAAGACTTGGGGGATAACAAGTTTATTACCATGGCAGAAGTCACCGAGGTAGTCAAAATGCTCCTCGGTGGCAGGGCGCCGGGGGTGGACAACATTCACCCTGAGATGTTGAAGGCTCTGAATGTTGTGGGGCTGTCATGGTTGACATGTCTCACATCAATGTTGCATGGAGGACTGGGACAACTCCTGTGGAGTGGCAGACTGGATGGTGAGTGGAGAGTGTGTTCTAACTATCATGGATCACACTTCTCACCCTCCCTGGGAAAATTTACTCTAGGGTGCTGGAAGTGGGGCTCCAATCCATTGTCAAATCTCAGATTAAAGAGGAGCAGTGTGGCCTCTGTCCCGGTCATGGAACAGTGGATGAGAACTTTAATCTTTTGGAGTTGGTAAGTGGGTTGTGGGAGGGAGTTTTGGACCTGGAGAAGGCCATGACCATGTTCCCTGAGGCTATTCAGTCCCCGTAGAACCAAAGCAGGAGCTGTGTCCACATTCTTGGCACAAAGTCAAGCTTGTTCTGAGTGTGCGTTGGACTCTGCCAGGACTGTCCTTTGTCTCCGATCCTGTTTGTAGCGTTTATGGACAGGATATCATGGTGCGGTCATGGAGAGGAGGGTGCCTGGATTGGGATCCACAGGGTCTTGTCCCTGCTTTATGCAAATAATGTGGTCTTGTTTATGTCTTCAGTCCAGAACCTTCAGCATGCACTGAGCTCAACCTTGGAGATAGGGTGAGGAGCTTCATCATCTCAAAGTCAGTTCAGAGTAATCTGCATCGAAAGGAGTCAGTTGAGGTGATTCATCTGATTAAGTTGCCTCCTGGACGCCTCCTTTTAGAGATGTTCTGGGCACGTCCCACTGGTAGGAGGTCTCAGGGAAGACCCTGGACTCGATGAGGCTATTATACAGTATGTCTTCTCTGGTCTGGGAAGACCTCAGAGTCTTACAGGACAAGCTGGAAAGTGTCGCTGGAGAGGGCGACGTCAGGGTTTCTCTCCAAGACCTGTTGCCTCCATGACCTGAACATGAATAAGCAGCAGAAGATAGACATGAAGAACTTAAAAAGAAACCACAATGTTATTCAAGCATAAGGTGTAGGATCGTGTCTCTTGTCTGAATTCTATAATTTGGTATAAAACTAGATACTGCATAGAAGTAACATAATGACCCCCGCACGCCCCAATGCACCAGGACTCATAAGTCTTTATTCCTAATGTACTGGTTTGGGTGGAGGTCTGTTTTTTTTTTTTTTTTGGTGGGGGGCATTGGTTGGCCTGATGGATAGCCTCTCGTCAGAGCTAAATAACCAAAGAAAATTTGAAGCTTCAATGTTGACTAGTTTTTGAGCTATAACCATTTTTGTATGTCCAGATACCCCTTTTTCAGATAAAGTGTGAGTCTGGGGGCTATTTATTTGTAAATAAATAAATAAATGGTTAGAAAACAATATGACAAGACTTTTAGACATTAGTTATATTCTGATTGTCTTTATTCAGAGGGACTATTAAGTTTTTTAAGCAGCCATTTTGTTGTTTAAAGTTTATTCAACAAGATCACTCTTTTTAAATGAATGTAATAAGTTTCATTGGGTTTAAAGTTTATTCAACAAGAATAAACTTTTTTAAATGAATGAAAATTGTGTTTGAGTTTTAGAGAATATGTCCTCATTTCCTGTTCCAACATCCTGATGCATCACTTCCTGATGCAATTTCCTGTCCAGACATCCTGTGACGTCACTCCTCCTACCCTGGATTTACACTACATGCGACTCTGCTCCGCTGCACTGCGATGCACAGTTCGCAGCTGTTCCAATTTATACAGCCTCCCCTCGGCTCAGCTCCGCTCTAGTGCGACACACAGAGGGGGAGGGTGTGCAGGAAGGAGAATGTGCCATAAATCCAGTGAGAAATGTGGAAGTTAGAGCAAAAAATAATGAATTATGTGACGGACGAACTCCAAACACAGCAGAAAACATTGATATAAAAGCTTTTGATATCTATGGTTGAAACTGCATTGCTTTCGTCTTTTTGAAACTTCTGATTTCAAAATAAAATCCACATGTATTTTGTGGTTACACATATGCTTCATGCTACACATTGCCATCTGCTTCCCAAACAGAATGATACATTCTGACAGCATTTGTGTTGAAACATATCCATATATTTATTAATATAGCTGCAATTTAGACGAAATTATTCCACCTTATGGTGTCTTATTTAGAAATTATGCATGTTGTGCTCGTTCCTCTTCCTGTTGGTGTGACATAATCTTTAAATATATTCATCTGACAGAAATAGGATCGGATCTAATTTTGACAGATCGCCGTCCACTCACCACCGCCATGTGGAGCCATTGTAAATACTCTCATTGATTAGAATGGGTGTATATTTGCTGCGGAGGTCGGACCGAGGCAGAGTCGGACTGCATGTAGTGTAAATTAGGCATTAGGAGTATGTAACCCTGCCCTTAGGGGGTAGTAACCCCACCCATAACCATCAAAAGGGGTGGAAACCCCGCCCACAGCTGTCAAAATATTGACGAAAGGGTGTCCATATTTTTTTCTGTTAATCAGGTCAACTTTGGCCACAGATGAGCAGGCTACTCAATTTATTATGAATCTCTATGATTCACTAAGCTGCATCAGGCAATATTTTTAGCTGTCTGTCAAGACTATTTTCAAAATCACAACCTGCTGCAAATGGCCAATTCTGTAAAAATCCTCTTTCAGCTCTATGGGTCTTTTATGCTTTTTTAAGAAAAAAAATATTGACACATATTAGGACCACAAGGCTGCCTGATCCACCACCCCGGGAACAGTGAATTGGAAGCTACAACACTAATGTAATATCATACTGTGTCCACCTGCCCACTCAGAGTCCAGAGGAAATTCTCTCTGCAAACAATAAAACCTACTTTATAGTTTATTGTTCAGCTCTGTTTGTCTCCTGAAAACATTATTTCATTTTACGTTTTACATAACAGGCAACCATTCACTATGTGGGCTGATAAACAATGATGGAGACAATATTAAGAGGATGAGAATACCCCCCCCCCCACACACACACACATACAGTAAAAAAGGGGGTGGGGGGTTGGCTAAAGAAGTTGTTTGTTTAACTTCACCAAGGTCTGGACTGGCCACCAGGTCCATTACCTCAGCAATGTCAAGAGTCACTAAACCCTGCAGCACTTAAAATTAAGAGCAACACAGAGGGGAGTGTCTATTATAAATTTTAGTGGCTGTGACGGTTTTGTTTTGTGTTGACTCATGGTTTTTGAGCAAATCTGGAGGCCACTTGGGCCTCACTTCATATCCATCAATGATGCTCTGCTGCTGAGTGGGAGCTAATGAGGTGCCTTGCCACAGGGTGACATTTAGCACAGTGGAACATACTGTAGCAGCTTTTTGTAACTAGGCAGACTTTTAGTTAGCATTAGCTGTTTTATTTCAAATTTTAAGTTCCTAAAAGATGTTTGGGTTGTAGACATCATGGCAACAATGCTGAAAACAGAACACTGTACAAGCAAAACAAGAAAACAAGGAAAATGACTGAGGTTGTTCTCAGATTACCCAGTAAGTGAGTAAGTTAAGTTTTATTGATATAGCGCCTTTCACAGAAATAAATTCACAAGGTGCTGTACATTCAGGGAAGGGGGGGCAGTTAAGACCGGTCATGCAGCAAAACACAGTTGCGCTACCACAACAACAAAAACAACAGAAAAACTAAAGCCCACACAATGGAAGATGAGGAAAAAATTAAAATCATCATATTATACAGTATCAACACTGTGACACACTATGGTGT
>NW_013952523.1:1252428-1266910 GCF_001266775.1 Austrofundulus limnaeus | reverse complement strand
TATATATACACAGTGTATAAATATATTTGTGGAACTGTTTATGATGTCCTGAAATATTTTGGATTATTTATTAACCATTATTTAATCAAATCCTATTAATATCACAGATCTCTTTTGCAACGGTGGCTTGGGCCTAAAGGTAAACTCACATGTTTGTGTCTGTGGGAGGAAACAGAAGTACCCAGAGAATCCCTCACAAACATGAGGAGAACATACAAACTCCACACAGAAAGATTCCGGACCCAAGCTGGGGATCGAACCAGAACCTGCTTGCTGTGAGGCAACAGTGCAAACCACTGAGCTGTCATTAACGCAGTATTTACTTTACAATTACATGAAGATGATACCCAAAGAGATACTTTGACATTTCTGAAGTGATGTTCTGTATGGAAGTTATTGACAAATATGCTGAAAATATCTATTTGAAAGTTATTCATTTGAAAAAAAAAACCAGAGTTTATGTTTAACTGGACAGCTGGGGTCCATACTTATGTTCCCCATTACCTAAACTAACTTGAATTGATAGTGCAGACATTGTATAACAACCCCGGCAAAATACGGAGAGTTTCTTGTGTTTCCCAGATTGTCTATCAATTACATAAATTTCCTCCATTTTTCACGATGCTTAGAGTTTAAAGAGGCAATATCATATCAACTTAACTTATTTGAGCTTTCTATTATATTCTTATATATGCATGAATGAGTGAAAGTAAGACTCTAGGCATGTTTATGATGAGAGGATAACATTATAACATGTTATCCTCTCATCAAAAACATGCCTAGAGTCTTACTTTCACTCCTTCATGCATGTTTGAGAAATCCTGTAGTGTCCTGAGGCAGCCAGGCAGGGGAGCAAAAACGACTGGTTGGGCCTAGAACCGCCTTTTGGGACCAGCTCCTCCTGTGGGCTGTGTCTCCAAGCTGAGCTGCCACCCCCCACGGCCCACCCTGCCACTCTGGCAGCAACAACTAGCAAACACCTGGTGAAAACCAAGTCTGCTGAGCTCCCAATACCACTTCTCAGTGCAGCCAAGGAAACTACACTGAGCTTCTGTATCACCCCCCTCCTGCCCCACACTTCGCCCGCGACTCCTGCAGGCTGTTGGCAGGAACAAACTGAAACTGCGTCTGTAGCTCCAATACTAACAGCTTCTCATTTCAGTCCTTTTTGGATTAAACACCATTGTCACCTGCTCAGGTAAGCTGAAAAACAACTCATGTTGTTTTGTTCACATGTTGTTTGGTCTATGTGTTAAGATTTGTAACTTATTACTAAGGAATGCACAATATATCTGTATTACTATCGGCATCGGGCAATATTGGTCATTTTTTAGAATATCGGTATTGGTCTGATTTGTAAAACTGGGCCCATATTAACGTCCAATGTTGATTTGCCACATTTTATCTTTGTGTTTGTGTTTTGGGAGGAGAGATGGTTGGTTGAGCAGCATCTGTTCAATCATGATAGTGATAATGGCGCTGCATAGCCAGGAATAACAGAAGCAGAGAGCCATATCAGAGGTTTGGTCATTTATTTATGGTATCAACAAAAGACCCAAGTGTGTTTGTGCATATATGTATAATATAATTTGTGTGTTTGTGTAATATCGGTAAATAATGGTTATTGGCCTTAATAGCAATAATTATATCAGATATGTATATCAGCTTAAATTTTCAAATCGGTGCATCCCTACTTATTACGATCAGTATGTGTGTGTATGTGTGGGCGACTGAAATAATCTTACCAGTCGCTCCTGTTCTTTAGAAAACGTACTTTCCAGTCCAACAGTAAGGTTCATATGTATCCTGACATGCAATTTTCCAAAACAGATCTTGTATAATGTTGCCACTTTACAACAAAGCATGCTAGGACGCTCCAGGTTGTAAACAAAAGAGAAGCAGCCGTGATGACATGCTGAAATGAGCATGATAGGATCCGAAGGAGGTTCTTAATGAGACAGAGGCCAATTTCAAGGTGTCTAGAAACAGAAATTATTGCAAAATCAAGTGTAAGGGTTTAGCTTACACTTCTTATAACAAGGTTATGAGAGTAATTTAATTAGCAAGGGATCTCTTTTTATTTTGGGTAAACATTCCTTTAGTGAAAAAATGAATGGACACAAAAAGTAACTCTCAGTCAGTGAATGTTGATTTGAACCATCATTTGCCATCATTTATTTTACAAATCATACAAAATTGACTAGAGTACACCTGATTGTGAACAATTAATTTCCTATAAAAGTTTTGGGACCAACAATAACAAGCTTTTAACTTCTTAATTGCTAACCACACTTAAATAGAAACACAAACGTCAGTTTAGATGTCAAATACCAGACATTTGAGGCTGTTTATCTTAGGAGTTGGCAAGGAAGAGGTTAAGAAAAAAGGAGGAAGAAAGATGTTGACTTTCTTATACTTTTATCTTAAATAATGTGGGTTTCAACCAGAAGTGTGAAGCGTTCTATACTCAGCTTCGGTCAGACCTCGACGTCACACACAGCCAGCTTTTACCTTGAGATGATGTTCTGTCACCTGCCAGGTAGGTGGGGGTGCTGCTGGAGAATCTATCTTTAGACCGTCAAACAGGGGACCCCAAGGTGTGTTTTGTTGACTCATTTACGTCCACGTCAGCCTTAGAAGAAGACAAAGCCTCTACTGGAACCCAGGTTTCAGAATAAAACTTCTGTCTGGAGAGTTTCTGAAGTGGATAAACCAGGCATTGGTTTTCCACACTGTGAGGTTTCCCCGTTGGCGTGAAGGGGCCAAACCTGACACAGACTGACGACGGTCCGTCACTTTTCTGTCTCTCTGGTGGACGGGCGGAAACTGTTAGTTTCTAAAGCTTAGAGAATCTATAGTCCGCCCTCCGGAATGTTAGATTAGAAAAGAAGTTATCTAGGGAAGTGTTAGTTTCAGAACTTGCAGTGCCCTCCTGAAACTAAAACAAAGATTATTGCTGCTGTGTGGTTCAGAACAAAACATTTCATGACCCATTTCATTATCTGATGAGCACTTATTTAAAACATAACTGATAGAAAAATGAATTTCTTCAAGTTCAAAACATTTGCAAATATGATTCAGACAAGTAAAACAGTGATATTTCATCAACTTAAACCATAACGATTATTTTAGTTAAATAAGAATTTTTCCCACAGAAAAAACCATACATAGCTGAAATCATACCGAGGGAGAAAAGAGATCTGTCCTCTTTTCTCCTGTAACTTTGATAAACATTCTCTGATTATCAAAATGCGAAATACTTTCAGTTAAGAGAACAATAAATCAAATAAGAGAAGATTCTTCTGTTTTTTTTTTAATCAGATTTAGAAGGAAAGAGAAAGTCTCTTTGAGGTTAAGGCTACCTGGGGTGGCCTAAATACAGTTCTAAGTGGAACAGAGTTTGTCCCTTCGAAGGCCCATCAGAGGACTGAGAGTCCAAGACAGTTCCTTGATAATTTGACTCGAGGTGACCCCTACACAAGTTTATTTTTGATTTAAACATAAAAACAGCATTTTAATAACAACTAAAGGTGACAGTTACTTTATTATGGTATAGATTTTAAATAAATGCCTGGGAAACCCACAATATTGCCCCTATATCGAATTTTTAAACAAGCTCAGATTTAAACTTATTTGACCCCAACTGTCTCTCCCACAGTCCTTTGTGATGGTTTACCCGCATTCAGAACCTCCTACATTCCAGCAGGGGCTTCAGAATGGTTGTGTATGATAAGAACCGAGTTTTGAGTTCTGAATAAGCGCCGGACCAAGACAAAGTTTTACAAAGTTTATTGTGCATAGGTGAATGAACCAGGAAGTGCATGGACCGGAATCTCATCAGATCTAAACACAGGAAATTCAGATTAGTAGCAGAACAATATAGGAGGACTTTCCAAAAAATTTAAGCCGCTAACCTGCTTCCAGTTGAAGGACTCCAGACGGAAACTTTGATGGAAGGGTTTGCATTCCAGCATGGTGCGGTGACATCACCGTTAGTTTGGTTGGAGTGTTTGGGTCCAAAAGGCTAGTTCTGATAATCTGTGGTACAGGTTTGGGTCGAGATCCAGGTGGTCAGATGGCTGGAGGTACCGATCAGGGGTGAGGCAAAGAGCAGGAGTCCAAGACGAAAGCCGTGAGTCGTTACCGGTAAAGCAGATGGCAGGTATAATGCGTTAGGGGCTGAGGCGAGAATGGTTGAACCAGGGAACAAGAACAAGGCCGGGATCAAGAGGCAAAAACGAGACATGGATGAAAATGCTGGAGAACCACAGGCAAGCTGATGATAATCTGGCAGTGAACTGGAGTGTGAGACTGGATTATATACTGCAGGAAACAGGTGAGTGAAATGAGCTTGATTAGGGTTTCTATGAAGGGAGGGGGGAGAGCAATGAGCGGTAGCTGGATGTGAGCTGTAAGGCTGGTAACAAGACTATGAGGAGAAACTGGAACAAGAAATAAGATAATAAAACTAAACAGAGGCATGATCTGGGCAGACAGGGACAGAATCACGACAGAACCCCGCCTCAAGGTCCGGCTCCTGACGGACGTCTGAGTGGACCTGGCTGAGCAGGATGATCTCTGTGAAATGTCTTAAGTCCTTATCTTGAATGTGTCGAGCTGGAACCCAAGACCTCTCCACGGGTCCATATCCTTCCCAGTCCACCGGATATTGTATTTGTTGTCCCCATCGGCGAGATCTTAGCACACAATTGACAGTGAAGATAGAACCACCATCGATGAGTCGGGCGGGAGGAGGGGGCCTGGAGGAGGGCACACATCTTGACTGGAGAACAGGTTTGACCCGGGACACATGGAAAATGGGATGGACCTTCATGGATCCGGGAAGCCTGAGCCTGACTGCCACCGGGTTGATTACCTTAGAGATAGGAAAGGGACCCACAAAGTGAGGATCTAATTTGTGGCATTCTACCCTGAGAGGTAAATCTTTCGTGGCCAACCAAACTTGGTCCCCAACCTTGTAATGGGGAGCAGGAATCCTACGGTTGGCTGTTCTTGATGCCACCAAGGAAGATTTGTGTAGCTCCTTTCTGGCAGCTCTCCAAACTTGCTGACATCTTAAAGCTGCTTGATGTGCTGAAGGAATTCTAGCAGCCTGTGCATGGACAGTGAAGACTGGTGGCTGAAATCCATTGACAACGTAGTAGGGGGAAAGACCAGTGGCACTTGCGGGAAGGATGTTGATAGCGTGTTCCACCAGGGAGAGGTTCTCAACCCACTTGGTTGGATTGTTGCCACACGGTATTCTTAGGCGGATCTCCAGTTCTTGGTTTGCTCACTCTGTCTGGCCGTCAGTCTAAGGGTGAAATCCTGAAGACAAACTCAGTGTTATGCCAAGCATAGAACAGAACTCTTTCCAAAAGCCAGAGATAAACTGTGGACCACGATCTGAAACAATATTCTTAGGTAGGCCATGTGGTCTGAAGACCTCCTTAATGAACACATGGCTTAGTTATTTAGCAGTTGGCAACTTGTTCAGGGCTATCAGGTGTACCATCTTGGAAAAACGATCCACCACAGTTAGGATGACTGTCTTACCCTCAGACTGCGGCAGACCTGTCACATAATCCATGGCGATATGTGACCATGGACGAGATGGGATGGGGAGCAGCCTGAGGAGACCCGCTGGTGGACACCAAGAAGGTTTGGTCAGGGAACATTGGATGCAAGACCCAATGTATTCTCTAATGTCCCTTTCCAGGGAACCCCACCAAAACTGGGACCTAACTAACTTGGTTGTCTTTGTGATTCCAGGATGACAGAAAAGGCTTGAGGCATGACAAAACTCAATGACCTTAGCCACAAGATGATCAGGTACATAGAGCTCACCATCTGGGCAATCATCTGGAGGAGGGTGGTTCTGGTGGGCCTCCCTGACCACCTTCCTTGACTTGGGTAATAGTAAGACCAACTGAATCTAGTAGAATGAATCCTCCCTGGCTGCCACTGGTCTGGTCAGGCTTGAAAACTCTAGACAGGGCATCTGGCTTGGTATTCTTTGTCCCGGGTCTGTAAGACAAAGTGAAGTCAAAACGACAGAAAAAGAGTGCCCACCTGGCTTGTCAAGGATTTAGTCTTTTGGCGTCTTTCAGATACTCCAAGTTCTTATGATCCATGAGAACAATAAACTGTTGTTTGGCCCCCTCCAACCAGTGTCTCCATTCTTCGAGAGCCAACTTGACTGCCAGTAATTCTCGATCGCCGACATCATAGTTCTTCTCTGCTGGGGACAAGGACTTAGAGAAGAAAGCACAAGGGTGTACTTTATTATCTGAGAAGCGTTGACTGAGTATGGCTCCAACACCGGTGTTAGAGGCGTCAACCTCCACAATAAACTGAAGTTCTGTGCTGGGGAAGAGAAGGACTGGTGCAGATGTGAACATAGTTCTTAGTTTTGAAAATGCTTTCTCTGCATCCTGATTCCAAACATACTTGGTCTTACCAGAGGTCAGTCTGTTAAGAGGTGACGCAATGGAGCTAAAGTTCTTAATAAAACACCGGTAAAAGTTTGCAAACCCGAGAAATCTTTGTAGCTGTTTACTAGTCTGTGGTATGAGCCAATCCTTTACTGCTGCCACCTTAGTGGGACCCATAGCAATCTGTCCAGGTGATACTTTGAAGCCAAGGAAAGTGGTCTCAGTCGTGTGAAATTCACATTTCTCAGCTTTAACAAAAAGTTTATTTTGTAACAGATGGAGAAGGATGGCATGGACATGATTCTGATGGGTCTTTAAATCTTTCGAAAAAAATTAGGATGTCATCTAAACACACAAAGGCATTAACATTAATAAAGTCTCTTAGAACATCATTGACCAGGTTCTGAAAGACTGCAGGGGCATTAGTTAGCCCAAAAGGCATGACCAGATATTCGTAGTGTCCAGATGGTGTGTTAAAGGCCGTCTTCCACTCAACTCCTTCTCTGATACGGACTAGGTGATAAGCATTACGAAGATCTAATTTGGTAAAAACCTTGGCTTCCTGAATCAGACCAAAGGCAGTGTTCATTAATGGTAAGGGATAACAATTTTTGACAGTGATGTTGTTTAATCCCTGTAATCTATACACAGACGTAGTGAACTGTCCTTTTTACCAACAAAGAAGAAACCAGCTCCAGCTGGTGAGGAAGAAGGACGGATTATACCTGATCTCAACGATTCATCAATATAATCTTTCATAGCTTGGGTCTCAGGCGGTGACAAAGAATATAATTTTCCATTTGGTGGAGTGGTAGCATGTAATAAATCTACGGGACAGTCGTAAGGTCTGTGGGGGGACAGAGAAGTTGCCTTTGCTTTATTGAACACTTTCTTTAAATCATGATACTCGGGAGGCACATTGGAAAGGTTAATAGTAGGATCTTTTATTTTTTTCAGATTCTCTGGTGTTAACAGCATTAAGCAAGCAAGTAGATAAACACTCCTCCGACCAACCTAAAACCTCCTTCTTTCTCCAATCAATGTGAGGGTTGTGTTTGTTTAGCCAAGTGGCTCCAAGAATGATGGGGAGTTGGGGTGAGTTTATTACCAGGAAACTTATGGTCACATGGTGGTTACCTCCCGTGGTAATAGTTATCGGATCTGTCTCTGAACTGGTGTTGTCCAATTGGTGTCCATCAAGAGCCAAGACATGATGCTTCATCTTTGAAGGCTTTATCTGTAATTCCAAAGAAGTTGCAAAATCAGAATCAATGGGCCTCATGCAAGAACATGTTCGTATTCTTATTCTAAATTTCTATTACTTTTGTTTGTACAAAGGGTTCGTACGAACATGCCACGTCAGATTCAACAAACTCTTCTATCCTCGGGAAAAGGGTGTAAATGAGCTGCGTAAATTCCACCTGTTCGTATCCAGCTGCTTGTGCACGCGAGAGGAGATTAGCATAATTACCACCCCAAAAACACCATATAAGGCTATGTTTCCTGCCTCAGATACAAGGAAGTGTCCATTCATGAAAATGACACCGAAAAGTAAAAAGAAGAACTTTACAAGTTCAGAGATTGAAGTCCTGCTCTCAGAGATCCAGAAAAGAAAATCTGTCATTTTTAGCAGGTCAGCTGTGGAATAAAAAGAGCTTCTAAAAGTATAAACATCTGTGTTAAATCCTTTTTATTTATTCAGAAGCCACCGTTGCTCACCGTAACCCCCACGCGGTCTCAAGTGGTCTCAGTTGCGGTTCTGAAATAAGTATTTTAAAATGTTTTCAAAATATGTCTGGCACTTTGGAGAAAATCCAGGACTCGCTGGAGGGATTATGTATACCCTCTGGCCTGGGAATGTCTCAGAGTCCCCCAGGACGAGCTGGAAAGTGTCGCTGGGGAGAGGTAAGTCTGGATCTCTCTGCTGCTGCTCTGAGACCCGATCCCGGATGAGCCAGCCCGATGGACAATTTATATTGTTAGTCTAAAGTATTACATTTAAAATTATAACTCTAATTCAAGCAGAATAGCCTATTGTCAACATAATTATGGAGTGTRATTTATTTTCAACTCAAAATATCTTCAAACTAACGAAATATAAAGTTATTAGTGAAGAAAATCCGTCTGGATAACAGCAGACTGACTGCTCGTAAAATATACGACAGGTCTGGACCACTCGTGAATTTTGTTCGTATCTGAAAAAAAATCTTAGAATACAAAAACATTGGTGAATGCCACAAATTCTCCTAAATCACTCGTACGCACAACTTAACAAATCTGTGCGTACGAACGGTTCTTGCATGAGGCCCATTGAACTCTGTGTCAGCTCCAGAATCTATAAATACCTTAATAGGTAGTGTCTTACCTGCCACAGTTAAGTCAGCCGGAAGCTGTAAGAGTGTCTGACTCGCTGTGGCTGGACTGAGATCGTGACTCATCGCCTTGCTTCTACCTGTGGTCTTCTTAGGACAGGAATGGACCATGTGATTAGAATCTCCACAGTAGAAACAAAGCCCCTCTCTTACTCTGCGAATCCTCTCCTCTGGAATAATCTCAGACCTGCCAATCTGCATGGGTTCCTCCACATTTCTCTCAAGACTTGAAGGCAGAAACTGGGTTCTGCCTCTTCCTGATTCAATAGAATGTTGAAAAACAGATCTATTAGTTGCTCTCTGGTTACCTCTCCTAGTCATTCTGCATTCATGGAGACTGAGATCGATTCTGGTAGCCAAGCCCTCCAGTTCTTTCAGAGAGTGAGGTGGATCCCTTGTGGCCAACTCATCCTTGATGTCTTCGTTGAGAGCTTGGAGGAAAACATCTTGGAGAGCCTCTTCATTCCACCTGCTGTCTAGGGTGTGAAAGTCGATAATGAATTCTGTGACCCGTTTATTTCCTTGTTTTAGTGCAAGAAGTCCCCTGGTGGATTCTCAGTGGGGCAAAAAAGGACTGAAGACCCTCTGTAATTCAAAGGCAAAATATGTGTCATTGTGGCAGATATACATGTCCCGTTGCCACTCTGCAGTTCCCCATAACTTGGCTTTGCCTGAAAGGAGTGATTTAACAAATGCTACCTTGGAACGATCGGTAGTGAAAGAGGAAGGCTGTAACTGAAAATGAATTTCACATTGTGTTAAAAATGCACAACACTGATCAGGATCACCACTGTATTGTTTAGGAGGACAGAGACGGGTTTCATGAGTGCTTCTGTTAATAGCTGAATCAGCTGATGGTGATACCTGCTGTTGAACAGCAGGGGGAGCTGTTGCATTAAGAGAGGTACTTAGTGTCTTGATCATACCACAGAGATCCTCAACATTACGCTCCAAATCAATAATAGCTCCTTCAACTTTATTTCTCCAAGTCTGGTCCAGTTCAGAACTCAAAGTGGCCAGATTATCTGATAAGAACCGAGTTTTGAGTTCTGAATAAGCACCGGACCAAGACAAAGTTTTACAAAGTTTATTGTGCAGAGGTGAATGAACCAGGAAGTGCTTGGACCGGATTCTCGTCAGATCTAAACACAGGAAATTCAGATTAGTGGCAGAACAATATAGGAGGACTTTCCAAAGAATTAAAGCCACTAACCTGTTTCCAGTTGAAGGACTCCAGACGGAAACATTGATGGAAGGGTTTGCGTTCCAGCACAGTGCGGTGACGCCACCGTTAGTTTGGTTGGAGTGTTTGGGTCCAAAAGGCTAGTTCTGATAATCTGTGATACAGGCGTGGGTCGAGATCCAGGTGGTCAGATGGCTGGAGGTACCGATCAGGGGTGAGGCAAAGAGCAGGAGTCCAAGAAGCAAGGCGTGAGTCGTTACCGGTAAAGCAGATGGCAGGTATAATCCGTTAGGGGCTGAGGCGAGAATCGTTGAACCAGGGGACAAGAACAAGGTCGGGATCAAGAGGCAAAAATGAGATATGGATGAAAACGTTGGAGAACCACAGGCAAACTGAGGATAATCTGGCAGTGAACTGGAGAGTGAGACTGGATTATATACTGCAGGAAACAGGTGAGTGAAATGAGCTTGATTAGGGTTTCTATGAAGGGAGGGGCGAGAGCATTGAGCAGGAGCTGGATGTGAGCTGTAAGGCTGGGAACAAGACTATGAGGAGAAACTGGATCATGAAATAAGATAATAAAACTAAACCGAGGCATGATCTGGGCAGACAGGGACAGAATCATAACAGTGTATGCCCCACCCTTTTGACTGACACGTCTTTTGATCAACTGGGTAAATCTGTGATTTCTCCACATTCAGTTATATTAAGTTATTTTCTGGAGTTTTTGTTTTTCAACTAGATAGCAAAGATAGCAATACTTGCTGAAAAAAATGTTGTTATGAGGTGGTTCAGCAGAAGAAATAGTTATTTTTTAATGAGGAAATGTCTAAAAAATTTGAGTAGAAACGTCTGTGGAGTGCTTTGACTATACATTTTTTTTATCAATTGAGTCATGAGGAACATTTTTCTTCATGAGTGATTGGAAGTTGATCAGATGTAAATACTTTTTATGTGTTCATTTAGTTCCCCATGGTGTTTATACTTATTTCTTCCTTGTGTGTTCTATTATTTTTTTCCTTTACATTTCCTTTATATTATATTTACTTCCTTGTGTGCTCTAATATATTTTTCTTTTTTATCTCTAATGCTTACTTGAACGGTTGCAGCTGTAATAATTGCCATTTCCACCCAGGGATCAATAAAGTATTCTGGTTCTGATTCTGAAATGCAGTTGAGAACAGAGGATTGGTAGTGCCCTAAACCAGCTGCAGTTTCCAATACATGTTCATGCAAACTGTTTAATAGACGGTTGCGCAATCATCATTTCCTCAATTCACAGTTATTTACTTTGAATTTTCTGGTTATCTGCAAGCATCTACTACAGCTACAAAGGAGTGTATCATTTCTAGTGCAGCCTGTTGTCAGTTTCATCAGCAATGACACAATAATTCTACTGAAATTACTGTGTAATGAAAGCAGAAACAAGCCATGTCTATGAAATAGGCCTTACAAGTGAGTATTAGTTTTTGTTTTTCAAAACAATCTGAGCTTACCCACTTCATCATTTCCTTGCTGTTGTTACAAACACTATTAGTTGCCATTACCATCAATTTAACAATATATGGTTCAATGATTGTATTATTATACTTCTTTTAGCAGGAACTTTATGAAACATCTGCCATAAATGACTCCAGTCTAGATGTGCTAAAGCTAGCTACTGCTATTTTATATGGAAAACTGTGAATTAAGAAATGTGTGATGGTGTAGTAGTTTATGAAAATGGAACTCACTCCAGTCTTGGCTGCATCTGAAGCGCCCATTAACTTGTCAGTCCTGTCAACTTAAATTAAATTTTCCTTAAACTGGGACCTTCCAAAGAGCCATCTACAACTAATAATTGTTAAAAAAAAAACTTTTTACAGAAGACCACTTCAGAATGATCAGAAAGCCATTTGAAAGTTTTCACATGTGTCATTTAGCACAGTGAACACACTGACAGTGTCTCACAGACACACAGCTTTCTTTAAAGGAGTCAGGCCGGAGATCCCTCTGTGCACAGCAAGTGTGACAGATAGAAAAGCACACTCATGCATCTTAATTTGATCATTTACTGAACACATGGAGAGAATAGAAACACCATCGTCTTCACTGCTGAAACTAATGGTCCATTGTGCTATTATTTGGAATATAATCATAGAGTGAAGTGAACGCCGTAGTGAGCGTGTGCAGTTTTTATGAGGCACGTTTAATGTGATGGTAAAATAAAAATAATTTTGCTTTACTTCACAAAAAAATGAACTTGCAGAGCAGCAAAGCCAGACTTCTCCTGGATGTTGTTTCTGTCATTCTGTTTCCTTGTGTTGTTTTCCTAACCCCCATTTTCCATCCTGTGCTTTTGTGCCAATCTTCCCTTTTCTCTTATCTGAACCTTCAACTCCCCGGTCATTTTGTCTCAAGCAATCACCCTCCCGTGTTTCTATTTGTCCCATCTTTCGTCCCGTATCTGCTGTTGTTCCTCCTGATGTTTTCTCTTCGGCTGTATACATTGCCCAATCAGTCCACTGTCACCACATTCACATCTCTCTATCCTCCCCTCGCCAGCCTCGCTCTCCAGTTAGTGTGTGTGACAGAGTGCAGTGCTACAGCATACTCCCACTGACAGCTGGCTGGAGCTGGAGCAGGAGGAGGAGGGGGTTTGATGGTGGTGAGGGGAAGAATGAGAGGAGGAAGAGAAAAGCAGTGAGAGATAGGCCGTCATCCCCCTGGCGGTGCCCCCTCCCCCGGCTCTCTCTGAGGAAGTGTCGGCGGCGCTGCTTTGATGCCGCCTGCATCATGCTGAGGTCTGAAGCTGTGAGAGTGCCTTCTGGCCCTGTTTTGCCTCGCCTTGCTGGCAGGAACTGGGCCACGAGTTGTCATCTGCTCAAAGCCTTGCAAATTGCTCAATCCCAAAACAGAGTACTACAAAAGTAAATATTTTCTCTCCAGTCAAAAAGGAAAAATCTACATTTGAGAACTTCTGCATCCACTTGAGTCAGGTCTCATGTTGCTCCTTTAAGCGCAGAATGAACTTGGGTCCTCGTGCACAACAGAAGCCTGTAACTAACACACATGAATAAATTCAGATTACATACATGTCTGTTAAATACATACAGTTGGTTATATTAGCAGGCTTCTACTGCCCTCCATTGATTTTTAGGTGCACGGTTGCCACATATGCCATTTTTACAACCACATAAAGTACACATTTTCTTAAAAAATGTTGGTAAGCCTGTTTATTTCTTCTTCATTTTTATATTTCTTATTGGAGTCAAGAATAATTAAAAACTGTACTTATCTTTATTTATATGGAAATACCAGTGCTCGAAAGCTCAGCAAACTATTAAGTACTGATGATTCATATTCAAGAATCAAAGCCTGAATATACACTGAATTCCTTAAAAAAATCAAATAATAAAACAATTTGATCCACTTTTCAAAATCTTTTGAATGTTTTTGAATTTAATGGTAAAATGATTGACTTCACTCCTTTGTAAATCTTGTGATTTGTCCAGTGAGTCTGCAGCAGCAGTTCTTTAGTTTGAAAAAGAACAAAGATGTGTCAATCAGTGTGTTTAATTATTTTAATCAGTAAGCACAATGCAGAAAACTTGTTTCTGCTGGTGTTTTTATTAAAGTAAGATTGATTCCACTCAGAGTAGAGTGGAATCACTCTCCTTAATCATACCTTATGAAAAAAAAGGGGGGGGGGGGTTTAGCAACAACCTGCCAATATCGACTTATTTTTCTTTCAGCTGCTTCTTTTAGAGGTTACCACAGCAGGTCTGCTTTCCTCTCATTCTATTGTTATCTGCTATTCCACATCAACACTGACCATATTCTCCTGAACTACATCCATGAACTTTTTCTATGGACTTTCTTTTTTTCTCCTTGGCAGTTCTATATTCAGCTGCCTGGATATACCAGAAGTGCCCAAACTGTTTCCCTGAGAGAGACTAAATGAAATCTATCTGAGGGCTGCAGGCCAAATGTAGAAAGATAAAACATGAAGTACAAATACTTCTGAAGTAAAGTCATTTTACTTATGACTAAGCAAACAGTTAGTACTGTGGCCTATGTTTTCTTTTTGTTTTTAGCCCATGCACTTGAAGAAAGTTGGACATATGCTCAGACATTTCATAAATTGATTCATAAACTATTTGTGGTTTTATAAAGTGTGAAAATCTACATGCGTAAATCTAATCTAAATGCCGTTATTTCTAATTCATGCTTGATTTCATTATAATTCAAGATAAGGTGATTTGATTTGATTTATTGATTTTACAGGAAAAGATTATTAAAAATCAAGCCTGACTCTGCATAATTGCTGTTTTACAGCAGGTTCCTGTTCTGCAGCACATAAAACACTCAGAAATACAGCATCACAATCACATCATTATGCAGCATAGACAAAAAGAGAAACAAGCATACCAAATTTCAGGAAGGCAGCATTTGCAAAATAGGACGTCTAAATATGAGCACAACAAAAAGTGTCCAGCAGATGGCAGACAAGA
>NW_013952523.1:1246733-1249576 GCF_001266775.1 Austrofundulus limnaeus | reverse complement strand
GAACATCATGGTGTGGGGCTGTTTTTCAGCATATGGTACTGGCAAACTTCAAATAATTGCCAACAAAGGCTTTTGTACAAAGTATTAGATAAATTTCAGTAAGTGTGTTCAATACTTTTTCCCTGTGCCATTCCACATTATTACAAGTAACTTCATTTCTGGACATTTATGGTTTGATTTCTTTGTATGTATGGATCACTTGGGTTGTTACCGACATCTGGTGAAAATTTCATGTCGTTAGCACCTCTAGTAATATATCTACTGAGAAAAATGGTGACGTGTTCAATACTTATTTTACCCGCTGTATATAATCATTTTGTTTGCATTAATGTTTTGAGTGCTTATATGAAAACATTGCATTTTCTAATAAATGTGTGTTGTTAAAGAAAGACTTGTCCACTTTTGAAAAGAGTATGGTTTATTGTGTATGCTTGTGTCTTGCTAATTCAGATACCCCACTGGTGTGTTCACTTCCCTGTTCTGTGTGGCTTTAGCAACCAACTGTGGTAGTAGTAACACTAGCTACGTTTACATGGACATAAGTAATCAGATCAAACGGCCATTTGGAATAAAAATGCATCATGTAAACACCCCATTTGGATTATTCTGACTTGATTCAGCTTGATATGATTGAATTTGTAATTGGAACAAGAGAGGTGGTTTATGCCGACTGGTAATCCGAATGACGTGCATGTGAACATGTAATCTGATCATCTTATTCTGATTGTGGAAAACTGACCTGACTGCACGTCTGCTGACTTTCATCCAGCGGTTTCCAGCAGACAGAACTTTTCCTCAAGTTTTCTCATTCAGTAAAGAAGGAAGACGCACAGCCTGCGCCGCTTCACAAAAAAATGTCTGTGCATCATCTGCAGCTCAACCAGAAAGTGCAGTAATATCTCCACCATTATTAAAGCCTGTCGCGGGTCCATTATGAGTGCTCAGAAGCTGTTTATGTTCATGATGAAAGTAAAACTTTTTTTCTGTTTTTTTAGGGTAAGTTAGCAACTGTGCATGTCAGTGCTTCTATTGTGAATAAAAGCCTGGTGCATGTAAACACTCGTCAAACGAAACATTCTGATTATTTAATCCAAATACATTTCAATCCGATCAAAGAATATTGCGCATGGAAACATAGCCACTGATTTGTACCCATTCAGGCTGAGGCGACAGGTTTTCATTTTGGTTTCAATATTATTGTTCTGGTTGTGTACCAACATTGTATAAGCATTGCATTTGGTTTGTAAGAGCTAGGTATCCATTTCGTGTCGGCCTTATGTACAGTATATTTTTGTATCTGCTGTTTGATTAAGACTTTTAGTTTTCCCACATGTAAGTGTTAGGCAAGTCAAGCAAGTTGTTATAGTCAAACCAGCAGTCATCTGTCAGATCAAAGAGGCAGAATCAGACCCAAATGCAGGCAGGCAGGCAAACAGGCTTAAAGCAAAAATATTTATTAAAATCAAGAGCCAACGTGGTGGCAAAACAGAAAACTCACAAACTAAGCATACAGGGGAGCCAGGACAGAAACTAAACAATGATCGGATACTGAGTAGAGAAAACAGACTGACTAAATACAGGGCTGGGATGATTGAAGGTGGAAACAGCTGAGAAGACCACAAGTGTTCGCAGGTGTGAATGGAATGATCTGAAGAAAGGTAAAAGACTGAGGTGAAGGCATAATGGCACAAAGAGGACACAAGAGGGAGAATGCAGACAAGACACAAGAAGACAGATCCCCACAGTACCCCCGCTCCAAAGATCGTCTCCCAACGATCACCAATACACTGGAGGGTGGAGGGGGCACAAACAACAACACAGGATGGAGGGCCAGAAACAACAACAAAGACAACATGTACCACGAGACACGAATAACAGACAGGGAACAAAAGAAGAAAAAAAAGGTAAACCAAAAACCGACAGAAAAATTGTGGGAAATAAAAAAGAAACCAAAAACAGTCACATAGATGGCCCTAGGCACATCTAAAGGATTCCGCCGCAGCGGAGGCTGAGCTCTGGAGGGCGGCTGTGGATCTGGCCCCAGTGGAGGCTGAGCACCGGAGGACGGCCTGGAGCCAGGCCGAGGCGAAAGAGAGGCTCTGGAGGTCAGCCTAGGAAACAGCCATAGCGAGGAGAGAATTCTGAAGGGCAGCCTGGAGCCCGGCCCCATGGGAGACAAGACTCTGGATGAGCTCGTGCTAAGAGCTCACTGAATGCTGCAGCTGGTGAAGAGGTCTCAGCTGCAGATGGTGAAACTGGACCTGGAACCCCAGACAGCAAAACTGGACCTGGAACCCCAGACAGTGAGACTGGATCTGGAACCCCAGATGGCGAGACTGGAACTGGAACCCCTGGAAGATGTTTAACTTCGGTCCTAAATTTGTTTCATGGGTGAAGCTGATATGGATGAAGCTGATATATACCTTGCCAATGGCAGCAATACGCACTAACAGTAATCTATCCAGCTATTTTGAATCGGAACGTGGTACAAGGCAGGGGTGCCCACTCTTGCCACTCTTATTCGCAATCGCGATTGAACCACCAGCAGTGGCTTTACGGAACAGCCCTAAGATTAAAGGTATCAATCGGTTTGGCACTGAACATAAAGTTTCCTTTTACGCTGATGATACTCTTCTTTATATCTCAGATCCCTTTTCTAGTATTTCTGAGTTACTTCTTTTACTTCAAAAGTTTGGAAACATATCTGGGTATAAGGTTAACCTTCAAAAAAGTGAATTGATGCCTGTGACCCTGTTATGATTTTCGTCTGTGTTGTTTTTATTTTTAGTTTCTGTCATGTTCATGTTTCCTTCCTCCTGTCTTGCCCTTGCTCCAGCCCCACC
>NW_013952523.1:1238002-1242793 GCF_001266775.1 Austrofundulus limnaeus | reverse complement strand
GGGAGAGGGAGGTCTGGGCCTCCCTTCTGAAGCTGCTGCCCCCTGCGACCCGACCCCGGATAGGCGGAAGAAAATGGATGGATGGATGGATGGATGTTAACACCAATTAGGTTTTTGTTTTTTTCAAGCCGTTCTGAATAAACTTCAGCTGAACAGGAAGCATGAGGCTGTTTTTTCTTTCCTATTCATATCATCATGCTAACACTAACACCATGTTAACAACAACAGCAATCAGCGAAGCTCCACTTTCAGCATAGAAACTGTTTAAACACATCCTCTTACAAATACTGACAAGTACTACGTGTACCAAATGTGAAATAAATAATACAAACTACTATTAAAAGTAAAAAGAGTTTAACTTACAGTTGTTTAGGGGTTTGATGGTGGGTGACTTCAGTCCCCCTGCTGGCTGGGTCAGAGCACTGCCGTTATGTGTTTTTGAACTTGCATTTTTTTTTTCCATTATGCAGTCAGTTTTATAAATGCATCAGTTTTCCTTTTTGGTTGTTCATCATAAATCCAGTATGTACTTTATTGTTGTACTACATGACATGAATGACAAACTTAAAAGCCTCCAAATGCTTTTCCCTTCAGCAAATTGTTGTGTTTATAAAGAGTTCATCTGGTCCCAAATGAGGCAGTGGTCATGTCCCCCCCAGTGGTCTGGCTTAGTTACTGTTTGCAATCAATCTTTTCGGTGTTCCATGCATAATGTCATATTTTGACGGGTAAAAGAATTGTACTTGTAAATTAGATTTGTACTTGTAAATTTGATTCGTACTTGTTATGTGGCAAAGTTGTAACTTTTTAACTTGTATTTGTAACTTAAAAACTTGTATTCTCACATAAGAATTGTACTTGTAAATTTGATTCGTACTTGTGAATTTGATTCGTACTTGTAAATTTGATTCGTACTTGTAAATTTGATTCGTACTTGTAATGTGGCAAAGTTTTAACAAATTTAAGTACGTTTATAGACTTACATGTACAAATTTAGACTCTTACACATATGATTCTGACAGTTCTCTTACCTGATAGAACCCCTCAAAAATTTAACAAAATTATGTAATTTATAATTATATATATATTTTTTAAAGCCATTTGACTGGTTGGACCTTGGTACAAGCTCACCCATAGCCACACCCCTGACAATAACCAAGAGCTTGATGTTGATATACAAACAAACCAGACAAGTGTGTGTACGTATCAAAGTTTTTACTTCACACCCACACAACTTTTCAGCTGTAATACAAACCAACACACTAAATAGTTTGTCAGGTGCCTCAGTGAGAGATGTGGTGCAGGATGAAAAAAATAGGCTGCCTTAACTTGATCACTCGCTCTGCACAGCCCGAACTAATAGTAACTGCAATGCAATGCGGGCTTCATACAATGAAAAAACACCCCATAGGTAGGGTTCTGAGAAATATTTATTTTCAGACTCTCATTATTACTTTCCTCCTGAAGAGGGCACAGGTAAAGGTCACATTAAACATATATGGAGCTGCTCCAGGCAGGAAAGATTTTCACATTGAGCTTCAATTTTAGAAGGGTCGTACCAGTATCTGGTTGGCTACAGCCCAATATACAGACAATCTGACTTTAATAACACAAAAGTACTTTTTACGCATGTAAATACTGTCACTCTTAGCAAAACTAGAGTTTGCATATTAAGATTGAGAAGTCTGGCACATTTAGAGCTGCAGGGTGCAAAGCATTAAAAGATTGTGTGATATTCAACACAGGCATGTGGTTGATGGTGTTTGGTTTCTTCTGTCAGAAGTATTTGTAAAAGAAAACAAGAGTTTAGGATTATAAAATATTATAATTTATTATATAATTTACAAGTGCTGAGTATACTTCCTGATACTCTCATACCCTACATTTGGATTTTGATCTGATCCAAGTCTTTCTACAGAGACATTTACATGTTCACTGACTTTGCAAAACAAAAAAAATGTTGAGGATCTTTTAGTGTGAGACAGGGTCACAGATACAGGTTGATCAGTCACAAGATCATTAGCTTACAGTGGCATTCTACGTTAAAGCTGTTTTACAGTTCTTACACATCTGTGATCAGCATCTTAGAGTTGAATTCAACTTCAAAGCTTATCTTTGTTGATCTGCTGCCAAAAGAGTTGTGTGTTTGCTGGGGTTTGGTTTGTCCTAACGGAAGTCGTTGTAAAAAAAATTTAAATGCGGTTTAGAATAATGAATAACTTTTCACTGTGTACTTCCAGTCTTTATATTTAGATCCCATAGAATCTAGAGCCCTAGAAATGCTACAGAGACATTCAGTTGTTCACAGAAATAAAACTTTGGCTGAGCTGGTTCACAGGACAGCTCTGATCAGCAGAACAGTCATCAGCTCATTTCCTATTCTATGAAACAGTCTTTTCACAATTCTTGCACATCTGTGGTTGACTTCACAAAAACTAAAGCATATCATTTAATCTGCTGAGAACTAGAAGTCCATGAGCAACAGTTAAGTTGGTTTTACAATTTTATAAACAGTCAAGAAACAAGTTTTGTTGCTTTTTGTTAAGGCAACCATAAAGCTTGTGCTTTTATTAAATAAAAAGCTTCACTTGTTTTCAGAGTGGGAAATGCAAGTACACACGATTTTTAGCTGACTTAGCTGATGTCCACTGAATTTCCCTGTAATTTGTTTTGTCACCATCTGTGTTCAGTGACTAGTCTCTTGCTAGAGATATCTCCACACCCTCTTTTTTCTTCCAGAAACCATCAAAAGAAAAGTAATACAACAGCGGGTCCAAACAGCAGTTTACACTGGCAAGACAACTCAGAACGGGCCTTAAGTTATCAAAGAAAACCACCAAGGACACTGGCAGGAAGAACACGATGAACATCATCAAGTTCGTGGCAAAAATCAGCTTGATATTCAGCTTGTTGTCCACCTTTGCAGAATCATTCAGATGCCTGTGGAGCGTCCAGGACACCATAACCATGGACAATATATTGACCACCAGTAAGGTGAACAGTAGCACAAGCTGAAAATATCCAATTGCGAGCTGCAGTTTGTCAGCCAGCGCTGAGTTGCGCAGCGTCCCATTTATTGCTGAGTTGTTCCCTGTGTTAAATTCGAAGCAGGTCTGATTATCCAAATGTTTCGAAAAGCCAAAGCCCTCGGGAACATTCACCACATGCACAACCAGCCAGACAAATACAGCACCTCTCACAGCTTTGGATGTAGTTCGCAGATGGCGTGACCTCAGAGGGTAAACCACAGCCAGCAGCCGATCCACGCTGATAAAGGTGATGAAGATGGAGCTTGTGCGGATGTTGTTGCGAAAAAGCATGGTGAACCAGATGCATGGCAGCCATCCAAACTGCCAGGTGTCTGACGAGTAATAGTGAACTCTCATAAAAAGAGAAATAATGAGCAACAGGTCCGATATCGCCAGGTTGATCATGAATACGGCACTGGATGATTTACTGCCATGGCGACGAAGCAGAATCCATAGCGCTATGGCGTTGAGCGGCAGACCAATAGCTATGATCGATCCATAAATTAGAGCAAACACAGGGTTCTTCATGTTGCGTTCTCTTTCATTTGCTTCCAAGACAAGTTATTGCAGGCTGGTTTTGCTTGAAAATGAAAAGATGAAGTGCAAGCGAGTCAGTGTAGCAACGACACAAACCACAATCGCTTCCTTTAGAACACATTCATCTACACTTGAGAAGGCAATATTGTTTTACCGACTTGAACGTGCAGCGAACACTGACACAGGAAACACCTACAGTACAAGTTGAAGAGTTCAGACCTCAGTGTTCTAGTAAAACACAGAAAGTGTGGGCGTTCAAAGAAATTGACATTTTGTTCCTTACATGAGAGCCATAAAAGTTCACGGCAAAGGAACAGAAATAGAATTGTTTCAAGGGTTGTTTCTTTTTTCTTTCTTTCTTCCATTTATTGTACACTGCTCAAAAAAATAAAGGGAACACTACTGCTCAAAAAAAATAAAGGGAACACTTGAACAATGCACGCTAAGTCCAAGTAAATCAAACTTTTGTGAAGCACATTCAACTCTGTACAGAACAAAGTACTCAATGCTAACATTTCATTGATTAAGATCGGGAGTTAGCGTGCATTGTTTAAGTGTTCCCTTTATTTTTTTTGAGCAGTAGTGTTCCCTTTTTTTTTTTTGAGCAGTGTACATGCAGTGTAATAGAAATTACTAGCGCAACTTATTGTAGTTATAATTAGCCTCATTCATAAGTCAGCTTGGTCCAGGACTAATGCGTGTTCTGTCCTCCTCCCGGCATTCAGAAGAAACACGGAGGCAGAAAGGCATGTAAAATGAGCCTGCCTCTAATGCGCCCCTGAGCCGTGAGCAAAGGTAGTATCAGAGCCGGGACTGAGCCCGGCAGACCCACTTGTGGAAAAGCAACCCACCATTCTGCGCTCAGAAAATGATAATGATCTTATGACATCAGTGAGTGACCACAGGATCTAACCAATAAACAGATTTATTATAGAGGGAATATTAAAAACGGCATGAAAAAGCATCTGTATTTGAGCCACAGGTTTGCTAATGAGCTGATTTTGTTCTTTTTTGTTCTTTTTTTTTTTGTTCTGATATGACGCAGAGTGGGCAGCGGAGGATGAATCTTCAGACTTATTACAGAGGGAATATTAAAAATGAAACAGAACAGTAACTGTGTAGCTAGTTAAATAAATATTTAACCACAAAATCTGTAAAAATGAGTTGATTCTGTGTGTGTGTGTGTGTGTGTGTGTGTGTGTGTGTGTGTGTGTGTGTGTGTGTG
>NW_013952523.1:1231363-1237992 GCF_001266775.1 Austrofundulus limnaeus | reverse complement strand
GTGTGTGTGTGTGTGTGTGTGTGTGTGTGTGTGTGTGTGTGTGTGTGTGTGTGTGTGTGTGTGTGATAGACTACAGGAAGACATCAGTGCTGCTGAAGGTTTATTACAGAGGGAATATCAAAAATGACAAAGAACAGCAACTGTGTAATTAGTTTACAAAATATTGAGTCTTGCTAATCCTTGTTTTCCTGTTTACTCACCTGTGTGCAGAATAAGACCTGAAGTGACCTGCATTCTCACCGTCCTGTTCAAGAACAATTACCTGAGAGCCACTCACCTGATCCTCCTTGTGCCGCTGCCTGTCTGCCTCCAACGTACCTTGTAACCTGTAAACCTTACTTGGACTTGCCTGGTAAAACGTACCTTTTGGAAACTGGAAATCCTCTCCTCCGAGCTGCACTCATCTCCACAAGCTGTAAGAAAACACCTATTAAATCATTTAAAGAAAATCTGCTCTGTCAAGTGAACTGGAACTTACCTTCTTCCTTTCCCTTCACAGCCTGGATCACTTTTACCCTGACACCTGGAAATAAAAACACATACCTTTGTTATTCTGGTCTCCTGGGTCTGTTTGTCACTAACTGCTCACTTTTGACAATTTTTTTATCCGTGATGAAGGAATTATTGGGGTTTTATTTAGTGCACTGATTGAAATCACACTACACATAGTCTATTTTGTTTTATGATAGAAGTGTAATGACTGATAATTGTGATTTATAATTAACTGGATGATTCTATTTTTAATAGCTACATGCCTGGCACCATATAACACATATGTGTACTTTTACAATCATTAGGATAGCTTTTTAATTGTTTGTGGGCATGTCTCTGACCAAAATTATAGGGACCTTCTCCTAACAGATGACGTAATTATCGGCGGAGTCATGCCCTGAAGCTGGTGTTTTACATTCTTTGTCACTTCCTTGTTCGGTCTGATTCCTTGGCAGCATTAGCCTGGCCTTTGCCTTTCAATGCAGCTCTGCTCAATTCTAGTTTCCCTTCACTGCTCCATCTGGGACTTCTGCCATTGAGATGGATTTCGCTGGCAGATTTTTAGCCGGGCCAATCAGAGAACAGAACGTTAATTTTCTGCAAGTAGGGGTCTCTGCGGACGAGTGCAGACGAAAGGGTGTGTCACAAGGACAGGCGATTCTAAGGCGACACACCTAATTTGACTTTGTTAAAGGGACACACCTGACTGGACAAGCAAAAAAGGGGCAATACCGTACGGCACCACCTGACTAGACAAGAACAAAAGGGGCGTTACTGTACGGCACCACTTTTTCTGGAGAACCCTACTTGGGTCACATTTCTCCTGGTTAACCTTAGTGTTGGGGTCAGGCTGTAAAGAGATCAAGCAGGATCTAAGGATACCGTCATGTAGGACTCGTAGCCCACAGTGTTTATGCTTTTGACACGCCCACTCTTGTGACACGCCCACTTTGATTCCGCAGATAACCCCTTCTCATTTTCTGCGCAGTGTCTGCTTGTAGTTTATTTTACCTGGGCCAATCAGCAAACAGAAGGAGGAGTTTTGAATGACGTTGATGTTCTGAGCAGTGTCTGCTAGTTAGTTTAGCATACGACAGTGGAGGAAGTGAATGAAGCCAGTCTGTGTTGATAAGGCTTCCAAATTAAATTAAATTTGTCAGACAAAGCAGCAGCTCTCATTTACAGCCGTCTCGTTTGGCTCCTTATATTTCTCCTCTCAGTAGGGTTGTTTACAGCACACGCTATTTCCAGTTAGCTTCTTAGCTTAGCCTCCTTCACACCAACAACACACACATGCTTCAGCAGAGGCCATGCCTCCTGCAAGAAACGATTCTCTATGCATCAAGTCCAGACACTTGTGCGAAGCAAAGTGAAGGAAAGGGTCTGATTTAAACCAGGGCAGCATTAAACAGGTTATCAGCAGAGCGCTCTGGCTTCTGTATGGTTACTCTCACACTCATATTATATTGCACATTCTCTCATAATTTCGCACACATCCGGGTAATGAACACGCACTAATATCGAATTTCTTTCAGTGATACCAAATTGAATTTATTGGTTTCTTATCTACTGAGCCCACAAAGGAAAATCTGATTTTTTTTTCTTTTCACAATAGTTTTTGTATTTCCACTGAAAATCTTTGCAGTATCTCACAAGTTGTTTATTACTGTTTTGTCCACTGGTTTATTGACAAACTGACATGTGCACCATTACACTGGAGTTATTACTACTCAAAAAGAATTGTGAGGTAATGCAAGGTGCATGGGGGAATAGAAAAAATTCCCCCATGCACCCTAGGCTCAGTACTTATCAGATGCTTAACAATCATTAACATTGATTTTACGCATTTAAAAAGACTTCACAATCAAATGAACAGATTTCTTGTCTTATATCGAGATTTTTGAAGAACAAAAAAAGTCACCATGTGAAGTCTGGGACTGAGATAAGTGGCAGCTGTGACAAATAGGAATGGGAAACAGGTGTAGGAGGGTGTGGCAGATGCAGGGACTGGATATGGGAAAAGTACAGAGAAAGAGTGAACTAACGGCAAAGAGGACTCTGGGAAAAATAAACTGAAACAAATAGAAAAACAATAACAAAGCACCCTAAAAATAATGACAGCATAAAAACAACTCATATGACAGAGCCTGACATGCATTTAGTATCACAGGAAACAACATTAAAAAAAAATGATAGCTGTGAAACTGATGTGTCAAAATTTAGGAATATTCTGAGACGAGGTGTGAAACATAGAAAAGGAAGGAAATGACTGTAGGAACAGAGCAAAAGAGTTTCACAGAGGCAAAGAATAAACACTTCTGTATTTTCAAAAGTAAGTAGAAAACAATAATAATGTGACAAGAAAATAATATTTTCATACAAACATAATTAAACTTCTTGTTGTTTAAAAAAACAATAATTGGAATTTTAATTGTTTGTCTCAACGGCATGGAAATCACTGGTTTTCTTTGGCCCACACATCTTCAGATTCAGTCTATGGTGCTAAAACACCCCAGTCACATGAAAACACCCTGTTTTTTCCAGCAAAAAAAAAAACCAGAGCAATTAACTTCTTAAAGGACTCACTTGTCTTATAAGACAGAAGTGTAAAAAACAGCAGGAAGAACAATGGGCATCTGATTCACCAAAAATTTACCCTTTTTACTTTAAAATATGCATTTAGGAGTCTTTTCAAACATAACCACATGAATCCTTAAAACATTTAGTTGTCAGAACAAAATAGGACAAACTTTATCTGATGCTGTTTGGGAATAAGGTTGGATCCAAATGCAGACAAGCTCAAAGGATTTCAAAACTTTATTAAAGCAAAAAGTTGGTGTGGCAAAAACACCAAACAGAACTAAGAGCAGGAGAGGGCACCAGGATATGAACCAAACAATGAACGAACGAGGACGTGGAGAAAGAGAATGGCAGCAAGGTTAAGTAGAAAGTGGAGACAGCTGGGTGATTACAGAATGCAGACAGGTGTGAGAGAATAATCAAGAACTGAACAGACCGAGGAAGGAGAAGAGAACATAAAACACCAAACACCAGACAGAGCACGAGACACAACAGATCCTTCAGATTTTTTTCAACAGATTTTTTTTTTTTTTTTTTTCTTTGTTATGCTGGAATGAAAACAAGCCAAAGTGAAATAGAATTGAAATACATTTTGTATTTTTGAAAAGTAAGGAATAGAAAGTACAGATAATTGCATGGGAATGTAAGGAGTAGAAGTAAAAAGTAGACTGAAAAATAATTACCTCACTAAAGAATAAATAACCAAATTTTCTAAAACTATACTGCATAGCAGTAAAAAAATGACCCCCGCACACAGAAATGCACCAGAACTCAGAAGTCTGTATTTCTAATAAATGTCATGCTACTAGGTGCATCCTAAAATTGTAGTGGTTTGGGTGGGGTCTTTTTTTGGAGGGGGGTGGCATTTGTTGACCTGATGGATAGCCCCTCATCAGAGCTAAACAACCAATGAAAATCGGAAGCTCTTATGTTTAATAGTTTTTGAGCTATAACCATTTTTGTATGTCCAGATACCCCTTTTTCAGATAAATTGGGGGTCTTGGGGTGGTGTGGGGTGGGGCACTGATTGGTGGGACTGATGGATAGAGCTTCATCAGAGATAAACAACAAAAGAAATCTGAAGCTTCTATGTTGAACAGTTTCTGAGTTATAAGCATTTTGCATGTCCAGACACCCCCTCTTTGAAAGGACCCCCCTCCTCGAATATGGGGTCTATCCTAAAACCGTTGACTGGCACAGTGTAGGTCAGACTCTTCTACAGTCCTGCCAAATTTCATGTTGATCGGTGCAGCCGTTTTTGTGCAACGGTTGACCAAAAATCACTGGAAAAAAAAACAGTACGAAAACAATATGACTCCCACTTACGCTTCGCGTGTGGGGGTCATAATAAAGTATTTCTTCTTTGTTACTTGACACCTCTGCTCGCAATGTCCTGCATATTACCTGCAGCTCTCTCAAAGGATTGGGCAGTCTGAGTGCTTTCTACGGAAGGTCAGTGTTAATAATGTAACAGAAAAAGAGGTTCCTAGAGCAAATTTTCACATATCTGACTTCAAAATCATATGAAAGTTTGGCTGGAGGGTCGAGGTCTTTTACTTAATAGTGATGTTTAGAATTTGTGTAACCATGACTGCAGTAGAGCACTATAAGGCTAGCATAAATGCTACAATTAAAGCTAGCAGTAGGCTACAATAAAAGCAATAAGGTTTACTGTACCTGTGGTATTCTAAAAATAGTCTTAGTGAAGGTCCCCAATACTCAAAACGCCCTTCTATTTGTTTACATTCAAAATCCATCCTTAAACTCTGCTCTTATTATTACCAGAACATTTTCAACCAGTCACATAACACCTGTCTTGCAGCAACTTCACTGGCTCCCCATCAAAATTTACATTTCCTATAAATTCCTGCTTCTCACATTTAAAGCCTTTAATGACCTCGCCCCTGGTGTGTACTTCTCCACACTCTCTGGTCCTCCTCCACTCAACTCACTGAACCACCAGCTTGTTTAAACACTATTTAGGCTCAAGAGCTTTCAGCACCCTGCCTCTGGAACGTTCTCCCCCTGGACACTAAAAACTTCCACGATCTCCTTTTTCAAATCTTGCATCAAAACTTTTCTCTTTCAACAGGCATGTTCAGTTTAACCTCCTTCTCTCATAACATCTATTTAAGTTATTTCATGTATGATTTTATTGTTTTTATTCTTTAGTTCTCTGCTGCATTTTAAATTTATTTCATATATGGTGTTCTTGAATGCCATGAAAGGCACCTTCAAATAAAATGCAATATTTATATGACCCCCCATCCCCCACAACCACCACCATCACCCTGGCGCACACGAAGCGGGTGTCTTATTGTTTTTGTTTATTAATTAAATTAATTTTTTTCAGGGATTTTTGGTCAATTATAGCATGGAAACAGCTGCTCTGATCAACATGACATTTGTCAGCAGTGTAGATGATTCTGACCTACATTGTGCCAGCCAACGGTTTTACGATAGACCCCATATTTGATGTGGGGGCTGTCGTGGAAATCTTTATCTCCCTAAAATAGAAACACATGATCCAAGAATAAAAAGTTGTCCGTGAATGGTCAATCAGGATTTTTTGCAATTGCAGACACACATGTCACACAGGGCAGTGGTACAAGTCTGTGAAATGAGGCAGTCTCAAATACACACATGTATACAGTATGTTATCCAGAACAGACAATAAACAGCTTTCCTGGTGCTGAAGCTGGGCCAAGGACAGAATGATGTTTGATAAACAGCAACAAGAATGATTACTCAGATAATGTCCTGGTTGTGAAACACTTTATCTGAGAGAAAACAGAAGATAAAGAGTGGAATCATAAAACATGATGACATTTTAAGGTAGGCAAAAGAGGTCACTGACTCTTGACCTGAGAAAAAAATGTGGGACATTAGAGGATAAGTTATTTTTCCAAGACAGGGGCTCCACCTGAAAAGGGGGTGTCTGGACATACAAAAATTCTTGTAAATCAAAAACTGTTCAAGATAGGAGCTTCAGATTTTGTTTTCATTTTTGTTTAGCTCTGATGAAGTAACACATTCTCACTTCCGACTCGTCACATATTGACGCTTTTCCAAGGTTCCCTCCGCGTCATAGTTTTTGACGCACCGGGCATTTCCTTGTTCCCTCGGCATCCAGGTTTGACACGATAGGACGCAAAATTTCGGGGTCTTTGACTTGAGGTCCATATTAGGGATCAGGGTTCATGGTTAATTTTAGGTACTAGGGTCAGGGACAGCATGTCTAGAGTGAATAAAGGTAAATTTAGGCTTTGAGACCGTAGTTTTGGTGCATTTCCTACACTTTCTGAAATTTGACAACGGATTCCGCCCCATCTCGTCAATAAGTGACGCGAGGGGGTACACGATGCGTCAAAATTGGACGCAGAAGGAACCTTGGAAAAGTGTCAATATGTGGCGACTTAGGAGTGAGAATGGGTTGGATGAAGGGGTATCTATTGGGCCCACCAATGAGCAACCCCACCCCACCTGAAAAGGGAGTGTCTGGACTAACAAAATTTCTTACAACTCAAAAACTGTTCAAGAAAGGAGCTTCAGATTTT
>NW_013952523.1:1223897-1231347 GCF_001266775.1 Austrofundulus limnaeus | reverse complement strand
CCCCCCGGCAGGTCCGTTCTCCCCCCATTGAATGCCTATGGGGTAAAATGCACGGATTTTAAATGCCACTGGATGTTATACTGGTCTTCTCAGACGATCTCTGTTCAGTTTATATAATGTTTAACTCCCAAAATATATGGTAAAAAAATATGTCAAACCAATGCTATTGCTGCAAAAATGTCCTAATAACGTGAAAAAGAAAAACATGTTAAAAAGATATTTCACATGTATAAGAAATGTGTCCTTTTGTGTGTGATTGCATTAACTTAAGCTTTTGATGTTTTGTCACTTTACCTGGAGGGATAAAGTGATTTTTATCAACTCATGCATAGGGAAATAAGGCTGACCAATAATACCTTTATGGGAAGAAAACAGTAAAGCCCACCAGTGATTTAGTAAGGCATTACCTACTGGGATACAGTTAACGATTCTGAAGAATGCCTGAGGGTCAAAAAAAGATAATAAAATTGAATTAGGTAAACATACATAAAACTGGAGTGTGCAACACTTTCTTTAGTTTCTTGACCATTAACCCCAACTGGGTTTATATGAGAAAAGATTTTAGCAGGATCTGTGTCACTGATTGATTGGGTGAACATTTGGCACTGTGTGGTGTTTTGTTCTGCTTTAAAACAGCCCATCAGTGCTGTTCTTTTATCTTTCCTTTACATAAAAAAAGCTTGAGGAGGCCCCCGCTTCATTCTTCTATTAAGAAAATAAAATGATTTCCTATTGAGTAAATTACTTCTCTCAGTCAAGCTGAACCAATCAAAGACTTTCAGTGGATGACATGTTGTGAGAACATGAGAGAGAGGAACCGCTTGATATTCAAAAATCAAATAACCCTCCCCAGTCTGCCGGGGGGGTAAATCCTTTCACTTTGGTCTGAAAATTGAACTTATTCGATTAACATGTTTGTTTCTCATCGGGCATTTGATTTCTTTCAAGTTAGAGTGTGCAAGCAGTTTTGGATATCCACAATGGGAAATGGAACATCAGTTACGACAGCAGTCAGCCCTTAAGGAAAGTGTGCATTAAAAACTATAGGAGGTTTCTAAACTGCCTAATCATGGTTCGATGTAGTAAAATGCTATGAGGAGATGACTAGAATAAGGAACTACTATTTATTTGGACACTATGTTGGACACAATAGCATAACATGACTGGAAACACACAGATCAAACCTTTTGCATTTTAATACAAATAAACAATGTTCCACCTTTCCTGAACCCAACCTGTTTAGTCCCCCTTACACAGTCCTGAAAAATCAGACAAGCACTGGATCAGGAGCAAATCAGTCCTTAGCAGGGCACAGTTATGTATGAGTCTGACTGGGCCTATGGGCCCATCAACATTATGCCAATATCCATCCAAAAATAAACTTCTTTTTTGTCTTATAAGATTTTTGGGGCACCAAAATCCAATAAAAAGGAAACTTGCTAAATAGCTTAAACCTCCCGCTGTCTTTGTGGGGGGGTGCGATGGCAGGTAGGGGTGAGGTCATTAGGTGGTGTTTGTGGGTGGCCCTAGAGGAAGCCTTGACTTTTACTTGCTAGCTTTGTTAGCACACAACACTTGCTTTTGTCTGAGTTTAGGTGGACTAGTAAGTTTTTTTTGTTGGTTGCAAACTACTAAATAGTTTTAGTTGTCACTGGTGTTTGTATTCAGACAACAGTTTATAATTTATGTAATTCAACAGTAGAGCAGTTTGATTTAAAATGGGGCTAAATTACAGATGTAGGTAGTTTCTTGTTTGTTTTTCTCATGCATTCTACAAGCTGTAAATTCACTGGCCAACACACTTTTAATCAGTGTTGTGTTCTTAGGTGCAAAGTGAATGTGTTCATGTCATGTTGTTGGTATTACTTCTTGTTGCTAGAGGGCGCTGCTGTGACAGCGTAGGGTAGAAGAAGCTGTTCATAGCAATTAAATAGGAGAGACAGCACCGGATTCTAGTGTCTGGGGTAAGGGAATAGTCACCATAATAAATTGTGCGAGTTTTATTGTTGTCACCTCTTTCATTACAGCAGCCACAGCAATTATGTCTAACTAAATGAATTGCTGACTCCTCTGCTACTTAAGAGTAAAAAAAAGTGCTGTGACCTGTAATACCATGCAGCTGTGCAGCTTACCTGATTGGTTAAAAGTTTGATGAGTTTCACATTCAGAAGGTTCTTTATGACAATAAGAGTTCGTTAGAAGAAAAAATCAGCCAAATTACATGACTGGCTGTATAAAAGTACTATATTTAAAATGCATATTTTTCAAAACTGTGATGGACTTGCGACCTGTCCAGGGTGTACCTAGCCCCTCGCACAGTGACTGCTGGATATGGGCACCAGTGACCCACGCGACCCTGAAAAGGAAGAAGCGTGTACAGAAAATGGATGGATGGATGGACACACTGAAATTAAAGGTGTGGATTTGTTTGGGATTATTAGGTCGGCCATCTTTTTACTGCTCACACAGAACAAAAGTATCTAAACTGTTTTTCCCTGCGAGAGAGGATGTCATTTTCTCTGAACTCTAATATTTAGGAATGTTGAGTGCTTCTCAAGCAGGATAATCTTTGTTATTAGTGCTACCGTGTATAATACTGAGACAAAATGACTGACCTGCTGCATTCATGTCTAGAGGCTCAGGAAGGGTTATGAGAACAAGCATGGGAGAAAAGCATGTGCTACTAGAAACACATCCATTTATCTTTAACTGCTCCTCCTGTCTGGGTCACAGGGAGCTGGTGTCTGTAGTCACTGTGCAAGACGTGGGGGACTACAACCCATCATAGGGACACATAGAAACCATCTTTCATTCACACTTTCACTCACGCCTAGGAAATTTTTAAAGTTACCACTGAATCACAACATAGCAAAGGGACATGGGTGTGTTTTGTAGTGGTAGTGGGCATGTTTTGTAATCAGGGGGTGTGTCATGTAGTGGCTGCAGCTGTGGCTAGGTATTATTGGACAAACATGGTTGCATTCAGCACAACAATTGTCTTCAATTGTCCCCGGCACATTGTTGTGAAGACAGGGGTGTTCTGCGGGGCGGATACTCGGCTTCAGACTAAACTGCAGGGAGGAGCTAGGAATAAATAGGAGGTGCGTTGTACCACTTTGTGGCAAGCATTTGGCCAGCTCCATGTGCCTACCACAGGAGATTTAAGGATTTCTTAAACATGCATGAATGAGAAACCAACACTCGGGATATTTTTTGATGAGGGAATGACATTATAATATAAAGCTAAACAAAGTTGATTTTGAATAATACCCCTCCTTCAAGGAATGCATTTACGCTTAAGTGAAAAATACTAAATATGATTATGTTCTGGCTACACTAACATGCATGTTTTTGGTTGGTGGGAAGAAGTACTCAAAGAAGAGAAAAACGTAACAGGTTGCAAGGCAATCCTGTGACTTTCTTGTTTAGCGGGGACAGCTGTAACCACAGCACCATCATGCTGCCATTATACAACCCATAAAAAACTATTTTTCTCTGGTTTAACAGTAATAATTAAATGCACTGAAACAAACACAGTATGCTGATTTAGACTCTTTCAGAAGACAGTACCGCTAAACCGACAAACAGCCTGTTCCATGTTGACATTCAGCTGCTCTGATTCAAGCTGCTGATGTCTGCAGCAGAAGTTGCTGAATGACTCTTGTTCCTATATTGCACAGATCAAAGGCTTTTTAATGCTTTAAGTTTCAAAATAACATGACTCTTATCATGTTGTATCTGCACTTCTGCATACTTTTAGTCAGTCTCTGGGCTGATAAAATTTGTACTTATTTCCTCCTCTGCGCATATATGGAGCAAAAACATTGCAGGGGTTAAAAAATAAAATCACCAAAAGTTTAAAACTGGTGTTTTTATTTAAGAAACATGCAGCTGGGTGGTCCTACAGGTCGGTCAGCACTACGCCCACTCACCTTCTCAGAAGTCGGCATTACTGTTTCTGTCACTCGGAGGTACAGTGACGGAGTTTCAGTCCCTCTCCGCCTCAGAACACACAGTAAAGGAAGAACCAGATATCTTCTTCTGCACCTACAGGTTCTAATAAGTCTGGATGAGGCAATATATTTCTTATTACCAAGAAAATTATAAGAAAATAATATAAAGGTTATCCAATTTTAGCTTATGTTCCCCATTGACCAGTAAAAATCTAAATAGAATTTAAAATTTCACCTGTATCATACAAAGCTTTTGAATTTCAAATTTAGACTTTTTCACCTCTTTGTGCAACGTCCTGATACGATTTTCATGGTGTGATATATACTGAATAAACAACTGAACTGAATTAAAAGTGAGTCACTTTACTTCAAAGATCAGAACAGAATTTATCATTTATGTCAGCTCTATTATTCTCACCAGCTTGTGCATAAACCTCGATTGAAATGCTTTGTGTAACTGTGGTTTGCAGGTTTAAAATATTGACCCGACATCAGAAATACAGGTTGGCATTGTGCGGCACATTTAGAAACACTCGTTCAAAACAGTGTTCATAAAATCGACATCTGTTTGCAGTGATTATGAGACAAACCATCTGTCAAGATACACTCTGTATACAACATAATCAGGCAAACAGCCTGACAGCTTAGAGGTTGGTACTGTTGCCTCACAGCAAGAAGGTCCTGTTCAAGCCCCAGGTTGGGCCTGAGGTATATCAGTGTGAAGTCTGCATGTTCTACATGTGTGTGTGTTGGCACATTTTTGCTACCGAATGTGCATTGTGGGGACCAATGGTGTCTATAAAATTACCAAAAAATGGATAGATTCAATCCTAGGAATATAAAAACAAACCTGTGTCTGTGTATGTGAGTTTTATCCGGATACTCCACTTTCTTCCCATAGTCCAAAAAACAAATAAATAAATAAATAAATAAAAACATGCATGTCTTGGCATCCTTCAAGTCTAGACCTCCTTAAAAAAAGGATTTGCCTGGGTAAATAAAACAAAGAACAAAACAAAACACAAAAAGGCAAAACCCTAAATCCTTTTTTATGTAGTTCAAGACCCAATGGTTCGATGCTATTATGGGCTTTATGGGTCCTCCTCTTCCTCACAACAACCAAATGCAAACTGGAGAACATTTGAATCAAGATGTATCTGCTTTGTTAGTAGGTCGTTTCATTGGCACTGCCGGAGTGATTATTAGCCCATCAGTAATTCATTGTCCACTCCATTTTTCACAAATCTTTTTAAATTATTCTCCACTGCATTTAATTGTTTGAAGTAGTCTTAATTTTTGAGCCAAGGTTATAATGTGTTTTGAACAATCTGTTTTAGTTATCTCTGCTTTTTAGTTTAACATCATAGTTTACCTTTTGACGAGTAAATAGGTAATACTTTCTTGTCTTGTAAATAGTTTACATGATTATTTTTTCTGCATGCCACTAAAGGCATCTTGAATACCACCAGTGGTGCTTGTCCCACAGTTTGAGAACCATCCCACATAACAAAATTTGTGTGGCTTAGTTCTAGACCACACAACGCAGCGCCCAGCCCACATACTGCCAAGAATGACGGTCCTTTGGTGGCCCAGGTGTGGTTTGCGCATGGGCCAGCAACACATTAACTATAGGGCCAGCAACACATAAACCATAGTTGTGGTATGTCATCATCGCCAGAATTGGCCCACATCCGGTTGACAAACCACTTGTCATGTCAGCAGTCAGCCAGCAATGCCAGCTTGGCACGAGATCCTAACAGATGTGTATTTTGTAAAAAAAAAAATCTGACCTGAACAATTTCAGCTTTAATGGACTTTATTATGACTTCATTTTCTACATAGCGTTACTAGCATCATTTAGTAGTTGATTCAAATAAAAAAGAAGAAGCACCAAAAATTATTTTAAAGTGAGTAAAGTCAAAGAACACTTTTATTGGTTTTGAGTGTAGTGGTGCAAGGAGGTTGAAGCTATAAAAGTGGTTGACCAGAGTTTTGAGGTTTATCTTTAATACGATCACTAAACTATTTTTGGTCAGAATGGATAAAGTGGTGTTCTCTCACATCAGGAAAGATGGGGAGACAGCCATTGCTGTGCTCACTTCATTAAAATTTCCATTTCTGTAACAGCAGGACTCACAATGAACCATGCTCTCGTGGCCTGTAGAGCAAATGCGTGTCTGTTTGCTGGCATCAGGATGCAGTGTGAAAATGATTCAAAATTTATTCACGGGGTTGTCGCTGTGTGGATGAAGCATAGTACATGTTTAAAGAGTAAGGACTGCCATAATAATGAACAAATTGTTTCAGTTGGGTATATATCACCACTGTAAACATGGCAAGTAAGTCTGTCTATTCTGTTCAAGTCTATTGGGTTTTTATCTTCCTTTCACATCTGGTAAAGACAGAACTGTAGACAAGTGAAGGATTTACAAGGATTATATGCTTCAGACAATTTCTCTGCTATCATCAGCTGGGCAAAGGCAATTAACCCACTTCATATGTTTCATCTGGAGCCAAAATAAATCCCACAAAGAATTTAATTTGTCCCAAGCTGTATGGGACCTAACTGTATCAGTTCTGTGCAAAGAGACGGATGTAGAAAACTGCACCTCAATTAGTTCTTTATTTACTCCCTTTTCCAATTAGTGACTGCCATCTTGGATTTATACAGGTTCAAAAATATAGGCTGATTACTTATGCAAATGAGAAGAAAGCTATAATAAAGCTGTCAGCAGAAATAATCGAGTTGAACAGAAAATGTTGCAGTCCTGAAAAATCCTCTGCCGGGTTAAACAAAAAGGACAACGTTCACCAAACACCTGAAGTTGGAGCAAGAAAAGTGAAAACAAGTGTTAAACTTTGTTTTTAGCTGAAATTTGGCAGACAAAAAAAGTAGAAAGAATTTTTCAAGTATATATTTATTCAATCTTACTTTGTCTGTAAGAAAAAGTCTATTTCCAGAGACAGCTTGTTGGAGAAGTAAAACATTGTTAAGAAGTCAAAAAGAAAAAAATAAGTATTGGCTGATCAGAGAGCAGATATTCAGAACCGGGAAACTAAAATTCTTTAGTGTCGTACAAGCTAAATGTCAAGCGGACATTCTCAGCATTACAGAAATTTAAAATGTATGACAAAAATACAAAAGAACAGACTGGACTTTCATGGTGGTGACAGAAAAGGACATGATGGAAATGCCATGAGGACCTGAAAGGCAGAGGAGCCGGTTCTTGATGGGAAAAAATGGAGTTTGTAAACAGAAAATAAGTTTTGGTGAGTAAAAAATATTTTACTTAAATGTTTTATTTAGATGTCAGTTTATTATGTCCATATTGATGTCGTTGTTGCTAAATGTAGCACAGCTGTGGCTGCATTTGAGGAAACTTGTTAAATGTGTCGCTTCAGCGATGACTTTCATTCTGGCTTCGTGAGACACCTGTCTGTGGTGCAGCTGAGACACCTGTCTGTGGTGCAGCTGAGACACCTGTCTGTGGTGCAGC
>NW_013952523.1:1210533-1220563 GCF_001266775.1 Austrofundulus limnaeus | reverse complement strand
ATGGATGGATGGATGGATGGATGGATGGATGGATGGATGGATGGATATTTTTCAACAATTAACTAAAAAGTATTTTACAGCAACTTCAGCCGGAAAGGAAATTATTAATTTAAATGTCTTTTTTTATATAACTAAGGGCCTTCAGTTTAAATAAAACTCCACATTTCAGTTCTTTTTGAATCAACAAAATATGTATTTTATGGCATTTTTTAAGAATAGCATTTTTCTCCCCTTAGTATGAGCAAAATAATGTTAAAATGTTTTTATTTTCCATGGGTAAGATTCTTCAGTCTGCATGCATGTAGCAATTTTATTTTGTGCACTTGTACACAAAGCAAGTGAGCTTTTTCTCTCTTTACATTCAGTTTGAAACAACTTTGTCAAAAGATATGAAAGACGGTGCTCCACAACGTCTGGTCAGGAAAGACGCATTACTTGGGGATAAAATGAAGACTGTCTCTGATTTTTATAGTTGCTCTCAAAAGTAAAAAGCAGTGCATTGATGGAGAGCAAATTAAAATTAAAAAATAAAATAAACATTATTGTAAGGAATGCATTATGATAGACTGATATGCATTTATAATGAATTTCATTCAAAATGCTCAGTTTTTCCCCTAAGGACAACTGAAGTAAAGTCACTATAAGGTTGCAGGAGCATTTGAGTCAGTTCCAACAGATTAAAACAAAATTTAGACAGATTAATAGGTTTTATCAGAAATGATCATGTTTGCTGACAATGCCCCAAAATAAATAAATAAATAAATGTGTGATTGATTTTTTACCTATGAGACCTCCCCAGGCTTAATAAAATGTGTGCTGTGGGAAAATTAGAAAATGAGTGAGCAAAGGTGATGAATAAGAAAAAAAAAGGCTACAGAGAAGATGTTTCAGCTGAAATGTTACATCAGTGAGAGGAAGACAGGGAGAGGGGAGAGAGATTACAAAGTACGCAAAAAAGTGAGTAAAGCAAGATCAGAGAAGTGAGGAGAAGAATGGGCCAAACAACATGATGAAGATGAGAAAGAATCTAATTAATCTGCTTGATGAGTTTGGTTTAATTTGCCTCTAGTCTCTGATAAGATCTGCCCTCAGGAAGACAGGCAACGTGTGTGCTCAGTTTGTCTCTGTTTGTAACATTTTTTTAAAAAATCACCTATTAAGTCATTATGTTTGTCAGTACACATTCACATGGTGGGAAGACATGACTGTCCCTGTCCACACATGGTGCCAGAAAGGGTTTGATCACGTGGTAATGTGTTTCCTGCACAACCTTTTATATTGCAATTTAAATAGTTGTTGATGTGAAAGCAGACTGCAAAGTGTAAACAGTAAGAGCGAAAGTACCTTTTCACTAATGACTGTAAAATGCCTTCAGCCAAAACAAAATGCTCTCCGGAGTGAATATGTTCTGTCATGAAACCTCTTAACATACATTTTTAAGTATTAATCCTATTGAGATTAATATCAATGTACTGCCCAAGTTACTTTTAGAAAAATGAAGAAAAAACTGGGTAAAGCGTATGAATAACCAGTGGATAAGATGACCTACTCATTCACTGTAGCTTTCTGTTCGATGGCAAGCCTTTGAAAAACGCAATAGATTAATGCATAATAAAAATTTCTTACTTTCACCGTTTCTTATTTATAGAAGGAAATAAGTTCGAAAATGTCTGATAAAATAACCCCGACCTCAGTTCCTGTCAGTCATAAGAAGATACAGCGGGTAAAATAAGTATTGAACACGTCACCATTTTTTTCAGTAAATATATTACTAGAGGTGCTAATGACATGAAATTTTCACCAGATGTCCGTAACAACCCAAGTGATCCATACATACAAAGAAATCAAACCATAAATGTCCAGAAATGAAGTTATTTGTAATAATGTGGAATGGCACAGGGAAAAAGTATTGAACACATGAAGAAAGGGAGGTGTAAAAAGGCAGGGAAAGCCAAGACACCAGCTGAACTCTCTCAGTAATTATAAAACAAGCCTGCCCCTTGTCAGTGCAAATTATATCAGCTGGTTCAGTCCCAAATGATGGCCAGGTATCACACAAGAACCATCTGATGATGGGTAAAAGTAAAGAGCTCTCTCAAGACCTTCACAACCTTATTGTTGCAAAGCATAATGATGGCATCGGTTACAGAAGAATGTCTAAACTTCTGAAGGTTCCAGTGAGCACTGTTGGGGCCATAATTCAGAAGTGGAAAGAACATTATTTCACCATAAACCGACCACGACCAGGTGCTCCTCACAAGATTTCTGACAGAGGAGTGAAAAGAATTATCAGAAGAGTTGTCCAAGAGCCAAGGACCACTTGTGGAAAGCTTCAGAAAGACCTGGAATCAGCAGGTACGATTGTTTCAAAGAAAACAATAAGTAATGCACTGAACCACCATGGCCTGTATGCACGCTCACCACGCAAGACTCCACTGCTGAAGAAAAAGCATGTTGAAGCTCCTTTAAAGTTTGCTGCACAACATTTAGACAAGCCTGTAAAATACTGGGAGAATATAGTCTGGTCAGATGAGACCAACATTGAACTGTTTGGATGCCAGAATACACATCATGTTTGGAGGTCAAATGGCACTGCACATCAGCCCAAAAACACCACACCAACAGTGAAGTTTGGAGGTGGGAACATCATGGTGTGGGGCTGTTTTTCAGCATATGGTACTGGCAAACTTCAAATAATTGAAGGAAGGATGAGTGGAAAAATGTACAGAGACATTCTTGATAAAAATCTGCTTCCATCTACCAGGATGATGAAGATGAAACGTGGCTGGACATTTCAGCAAGACAATGAGCCCAAACACAAAGCCAAGGAAACTCAAATGGTTTCAGAGAAAGAAACTAAAGCTGCTGGAATGGCCCAGCCAATCACCTGACCTGAATCCAACAGAAAATCTATGGAAAGAACAAAATGATCAGAGTTCACAGAAGAGGCCCACAAAAAGATTTGAAGACTGTTCGTGTGGAAGAATGGGCCAAAATCACACCTGAGCAATGCATGCCACTAGTTTCTCCATACAGGAGGCGTCTTGAAGCTGTCATTGACAACAAAGGCTTTTGTACAAAGTATTAGATAAATTTCAGTACGTGTGTTCAATACTTTTTCCCTGTGCCATTCCACATTATTACAAATAACTTCATTTCTGGACATTTATGGTTTGATTTCTTTGTATGTATGGATCACTTGGGTTGTTACCAACATCTGGTGAAAATTTCATGTCATTAGCACCTCTAGTAATATATTTACTGAGAAAAATGGTGACGTGTTCAATATTTATTTTACCTGCTGTATTGTATGTGGCTTTCTGCTCTAAGAAACAAATCAACTTTTAATGCTGATGCAGCATGTTACCATGGCAGTTGCAGATACATAACCATGGAGATGACAATGCGAAACATCTACCATCGCTATAGAACAAACAAATGCCTCTATTACCCCATATCATTGGTCACCCAACCACTAGTGTCATTTTACACAAAGGGGCTGATTTATCAATATCCCAGGTAACTAATGGCTGCTCAAATTGACAAAAAGCTTTCCTTAAAAGTTGGCGTGTTGCACACAATTTACTACTACTGCGGAACAGGTGCATAGGTGACTACTCTAATGACATGAAGATTTACCGCGTGCCACTGATGGAAGCAAACAAAGAAAGGAAATGTAGAGTTGCAAAACAACAATCATGTTAATTGTGCATATTGCCAGTGTACATTTATTGCAACGCAGGCTGCATTTGGAGAAAGATTCGTGGGGGGGGGGGCTGGGCCTCTGTCACAGCTTTGGATATACTGTAAATCTAGAGTTACTTCCCTGGTTTGCAAGCAGTAGTGAAGTAGAGCAACATGTTCACGTGACACATTTACAAACCCACACATTACCACACAGTTCATCCCCAGTGTGGTATATATTCAGCATTTAGTCAACCAAGCCCTAGGCCACATTTTCCACCTTCATTCACGTTGTTTTCTTTTCCACCTTTTATGTCAGCACCTATTTAGATCCCGCCCACCTTAATTAACCAAAACACTGTCAGTTGTTTCCTCTCATTTACAACGAATCCCCCCCTCCCCTCGCTCATCTTTAATACTTTTATCAGTGACAGTCCTGATGTTGGTTAAAGTGTTGCAGTGAAAAAAAAATGTCTTGGCATTTTCTCCACTTTATATTTTCTTTGCCAAGCCTATTCTCTGCTCTGCCATTTCCATCCAATCCGCCAACTCACAGCCCGGCCCACCAGTATTTTATATGTTGGCCAGGAAAAGTAGATTACAGAGAGAAAATGTCATGTCTATGGAGAGAAGGCACAGGATGTCAATTATACATGTGCCACTCCGCTGCTATCTCTGACTCTCTTTCTCCACCCACTCCAAGTGACTCGGCCGAGGTGAACCCACTCTTCTCCTCTCCCTTCTATCTCTCTTTAGGTCTGACATCTGTCTTTTACAGCACTGCCACAAGCAAGCAAATACACACACTTAACACACACACACACTTATATACACAACATCCCACATAAATCCTGTTTGGAGAGACAGATGTCTGAACTGAGCCCAAAATATTCTGATAGGTTAGAATGCAGAGATAGGAGCAGGAAGAGGATGGAGAGTTGTGGCTGTGGGAGACTGAAACATTCATGTCTTCATGCAGATTGCTTTATAAATAAACCACTTCACAGAAGAAACATATAGAAAGATAAAATTAATGGACTTGCTTCTAATAAAAGGCAGGTTCAGAAAAAAAATTGCAAAAAATACTTTTGTGTCAGTCTAAAATCTATGTTTTAAATGCTTTGTTTGGTCTATAGTTTGGCCATTAAAACTTAGCTTTCCAAAACTAAACAAAATATACTAAAAGCAATTTCACAAACATATCAATTTTTTGTAATTCATGATACAAAAGGAAGCTAATTCAGAACTGAGGTCACCAGAGGCAAACAGCCGAAGAAACAAAAATAAACTACTCTAGGAAACACAGGGCACTGCATCAACAGGCAATCTAAAACTGAAATTTATTTTTTATTTAACCTTTATTTAGGAACCTTGAGATTTAAAATCTAACTTACAAAGCTGTTCAACCACAACAGAAAGCAGTACAAAACACTTTTATGGAAAAAGAAAAATCATGCACATATAACAAAAATCCTGACAATACGTTATGACCCTAATCAATGAAAGCTAAAAGGATTAAGATATCTTTAAAATGAGTTTCTGTTGTACTCCAGAAATGAAATTGGTTACTCTACTGAAAATAATAGGAACTAGATGTTAACCAATTTGGCACAATGTTACAGAATCAACAGACTTCTTTTAACTCCCCTTTTAAAATGCTCCAAATAAGTTAAACATCACTGTAATCTATTTATTTAATGACTATTTAAAAACAGCCACCCAAGTTTAGACTCCAAAACCTTGTCTTATGGGATGAGTTGACTTGAAGGCTGCCCTGCACACTCTGTCTGTGCTTGTTTGTTTTATTTTTTTACACAGTTACCATGAAAGTACTACTCTTTGAGGAGGTAAAGAGCCCCAGCCTTGGTCTGAATTGATTATTGGATCAGTGTGTTGTTGCGAGAACTGAACATCGACCAGCCCGCAGCGCGAGCACCAGAGGAGACAATCAGCAACAAAGCCGTACACAACAAAAACATGCAAATCAAGAAAATAAATATCAAAATACACTAGTGTTGTGGAAGTTTACCTCTTGCTGGAATGAGTTTAAATTTCAGTTCACACAAATATTGAAACTGAAAAACTTAGTATTTATATTTCACCACTTGAAAACACTAAAATTCACACTGCCAAAGTAATATAGTCCACTTTTATTTATTACATTTTCACAGGATAAAGTTTTCTAGAAAAGTGCAGTTTTGGTAAAACATTTAAGTTGCTGTTTTATGGTTTCTATGACAGAGCACTTTGCTCTCAGACAGAAGGTTTACTTGTAGTTCCTAGAGTTTCTAAAAGTAGAACAGGAGGCAGAGTTATTGTGGAACCAACTTCCAGTTTCTGCCCATGAGGCTTTACTTTGACAGACAAATTTTAACTTTCCTTTTGGGTAAATCCTATAGTTAGGGTTGGTTTCTTGAGTTATTCCTTAGTTATACTGCTAGGCTTAGACTGCTTGAGGACAAACTAACCTCATTTCCTCACTCTGCTGCCTTTGGTACTTTTCTTTTGAGTTTGGTGTAGTCCAATAATATAAAATAAAACTAAATAAGATTTGCACGTTTAATATGTAGCACAATATATGTAAATGGCAGGCGACTCCAGGTGGTTGCACAGCGCAACCTTGCTGTGGAGCCTCTATGCCGGCTTTGAGCAATGCATCCCGGAGTGGCTGGTCTTGTTTGAAAGCTCTGGTTTTGCCCTACAAGATGAAAGTTGAATGAAGTCTCTGCGACATTCCCCCGCGGAGCAATAAGCAAAAAACCTCCAAAATATGCACTGTCTGACCTCATGCTGGGGTAGTTTTAGCCCCCTCTTCCGGGCTAGGAGTGTCAGAACCCAGTGTGGATGGTTGGGTTTTAAAGCCCTGGCTCTCCCCTACAAGGAGAAAGTTGAGTGGAGTCCCTGCAATGTTCCCCCGCGGAGATAAAAGCGAAAAACCTCCAAAATTTCGCACGTTCGGACCTCCGCCGTGGGTGGTTTTAGCCCCCCTCCCCGGGCTAAGAGCATCGGATCCCAGATTGGCTGGTCGTGTTTTAAAGCTCTGGTTCTGCCCTACAAGCTGATACTTGAATGGAGTCTCTGTGATGTTGTCCCGCAGAGATATAGGCTAATTACACACAACTTAGTGCATTTTACATGCATTTTTGGGAGGAAATTTCAACCTTCGTTTGCTTCTCCCGCGGGCTCTGAGCATCGGATCCGGGAAAATTAGATGACTTTGGAAACCTGCGGCCCTCCTCTACAAACTGGAGGTGTTGCAAGTTCCTGGGACGTTCCCCCGCGGAGCTATTAACCAACGACCGGCCAAAAAAGGCGCTTTGGCGGGCGATATAGTACTCAATTTACTCCGGAGACTCTAGTACTGGCTTTGAGCATCAGATCCGGGTGGGAGAAGCTCATTTTAATGCTCTGGATCTCCGCTACAACCTGGAGGTGGTTGCAAGTTCCTGGGACGTTCACACGTGGAGATATAAGCGATCAAAAGTCATCAGGCGAGCTCTGGCGGGTGAAACGGCTGATTTCCAGCACGGGGCTACTGGTGCTGATGCAGGAGAATAAAAGGAAGAGATCCAGTAAGGTGGAACCGTGGTCCTACGTCCAGCACCTGCTCTCCCACCTGGATTCAGCCAAAAACCCCTGATGGGCGATATTTCTGCAAAAATTAATAAAATTAAGAAACCCACCTGATGGATCACTTCCAGGAAATAAAACGAACAGATTTGGTCAGGTGAAACTGGTCCTGGAAGCTCACCGGATTTTATAACAGCCTGCCCCCTGAACCACTGGTGGGCGATATTTCTGCAATAATGCATAAAATTCAGAAACCCACCTTATGGATCTGTTCCAGGCAATAAAAGGAACAGATCTGATCAGGTGAAACCGGTCCTGGAAGCTCAGCACCGGGTTTTATAGCCGCCTGTGAGAGAGTTTTATATTGTGTGCTTTGATTTTGAAAAAAAGGGCGGCACTCTTGTGGTAGCCATGTTGACCCTGATAGATTTTTGTTTTGTTTTTCCTCTCCTGTATGGAGAGAAGAGARGAGAGTTCTTTGAATAAATGGAGCCGAGTTCCCGTGCTCCAAAGTTATTTGACTCTGTGGTTCTCACTGGGCATGTTTTCAGCCCTGGTAGCTCGCATGTTACAGTGAGTGCTAATTGAAGGAGGTAAAAAAATTGATCCTTTTTGTTCAAGCATCACTTTTCTGTTTCTCTGTCAGGAGTTAAATAAGGATTTTATCTTTTCTTTTTTTGTAGGTAAATATATGGTTAAGTAGATAGTTTTGTTTGACAATACTTTAAATTGAATAAAACTAGCAACACATTATGTTCTGTTTTAATTCCTTTAAAGAAGTGAGGAGTAGGGAGACAAAATTATGTTTTTTGATATTGAGACTGGACGAGTAGCTCTCGGCAAACTGCCGACTTCAAAAGTAGCCCTTGGTTCAAAAAAGGTTGGGCACCCCTGATCTAGACTTTTAATTTTGTGTGACAGATCGTATTTTAACCCTCACGTTTCCTTGATTAGAGGACATTAATTTTGTGAATTTCCAACTGTCCCTGCTAACTGGAGCGTGAAGCGTTAAGATTTTGGTGTCATTCGAAGCAGAATGATCCCCTTTACCAGGGCTATTCAACCAAATTGCTATGGGGGCCACAGTTACTGCCGGTCAACAGCTGAGGGGCCAAACAACAAGCAATGGAAGTTATTATGTAAATAAACCAAGTATTACAAAGATCTGTTACCTTTGAATTATTTTTATTTTGCTGCATTTAATAATGAATAAAACATACAGAACCCTTTAGTGATAATTAAACATTATCAAAACCAAAAAGAATGCCTCCTATTTGACACAAATAATATTTTGGCATCTATGATTTGCCAAATTTTTAAACTAATTACATTTACACTTTCATCATTTTATCTTCAGCTAGTTTTAACTGTCTTGAGTGTTTATAGAAACAGTTTTTACCAGCTTCTAGCCAAGATTCTGACGTTTCTGTAGATATCAAACATGTCTGTGTTTAACTAAAAGAACTTGGAGTAATTAAAGTAGAAAACTGGGGGTTTAGGCTTAAGAGACGAATGAACCAATTAGCAGGCTGAACTTGGTCACTCGCGGGCCGCCAGTTGAATAGCCCTGCCCTTTACCAAAGGTCATGCCCACATTTTCAAAATTATAATCTATGTTGATTTTATGGCGATTTTTCTGAGGGTATCATTTTTTCTAATACACCCTATAGCAAAAAGAAGTTGTCAGTGTTTGGCAGAGTCTCTGCTTTAGAGAAGAGCTCCTGTGTTTTTTGTTTTGATTTAGCTTAAGGTCTAACACTGAGGCCTGTGTGCGGTACTGTGCACCTGATTGGAGTCAGAAAATTGAAAATAGTTTTAAAGAAGAAATCCAGCAGATTCCTGTTTATTCGGACATACCATTTTGAATGACACATATTTCCTACAATATGGTAAATATCAATATCATGTTTAGACCACCTCTCCTTGGGCTGCTACCTTATCGTGGTGGAGGGGTTTGAGTGTCCCAATCATCCTAGGAGCTATGCTGTCTGGGGCTTTGCCCCTGGTAGGGTCACCCAAGGCAGACAGGTCCTAGGTGAGGAACCAGACAAAGCGCAGCCCGAAGACCCCTTATGATGTCAAAAAACATTGGATCTGGCGTTCCCTCGCCCGGACSCGGGTCACCGGGGCCCCCCTCTGGAGCCAGGCCTGGAGGTGGGGCACGATGGCGAGCGCCTGGTGGCCGGGCTTTCACCCACGGAGCCCGGCCGGGCTCAGCCCGAAGAGGAGACGTGGGTCCCCCATCCAACAGGCTCACCACCTGTAGGATGGGCCAAAGGGGTGGAAGAAGTGGCTGGGGAGAGGGAGGTCTGGGCCTCCCTTCTGAAGCTGCTGCCCCCTCGACCCGACCCCGGATAGGTGGAAGAAAATGGATGGATGGATGGATGTTTAGACCATGTTGATGTAGTCACACACTTCTTAGAATTTTGAAGTCCAAAAATAGAGGTCAACAGGTAACTGCATGCCCAGTGATTTGAATGCAGACGAGTCTGCGGCAGGCAGAGGCATACCAGTCTATACTGTGGCATCAAAATCCACTTGTTACCAATCCTATGTGACCCTCTGGTAGTGAAAAAAACTGGCTTCTTTCATCGTTTAAGTTGCCCATCCCTGATCTAACATTATCTGTAAGTATCCTCAGAAAGCTGCTTTTTGGCTATCATTCTAACTGGTGATGTTTTAGTTTTCCACTTATTCGGACTTCTATAAAATTGACAAAAGAGGCAACAGGTGTGCTGATTAGTACAAGGAACCTGGTGTGTGTGTGTGTGTGTGT
>NW_013952523.1:1207115-1210005 GCF_001266775.1 Austrofundulus limnaeus | reverse complement strand
GAGAGAGAGAGAGAGAGAGAGAGAGAGAGAGAGAGAGAGAGAGATGATTCAACTAGTAAAAAAACAGGTTTCACAAAATAAAGCAGGAAGTTAACACAAATGTTGCAGATAGAATGTGTGAACTAAACTTAACTTAACAGAAACCAGAGCTGGACACATAAACAGATGATAACATCAGATTAAAGTGTGAACAGACCAAAGTTAAAACCAAAACCTCCCACATTGTGGCATGGTGTCAAATAGTAAAACTTCTCATCTGAAAACTATAACAGCTGAATACATTTTCTAGTCTTCAAATTTAAAAGCATGCAGTTAACATCTGTTCCTGGAAATCGTGCTAGGTTGTTAAAGTCAATTAATTTAGGAACAAAATCAGCTCACGCACAAGTTAAATATTTTTAGCTCGTTTTAAAAGTAAGAAATCAGAAAGAGAGGGATAATGTTATAAAAAGTCAATGAGTTGACTTAGCCCCTGAACTAAATTTAAAAAGGAGTTTTTGTAAATGTTTACAACTAAGATGTAATTAGGACATGTACATAAATTTATCCATGGAGCAGCATTTTACTAAATGTGATGAGGGGCTCAGAGGTCAAGTAAGCAAAAAAAAAAAAGGTTTATAATTAAATGAAAAGATGTCAAAATGAAAATGTCTTTAAACAACTGAGTTGTTTTGGTTGGGCAACGGAAAGAAGAAACTGAATATAAATCTGAAATGACAAAGATCAGAAGGTGGACTAAAGAATTAAACAAGTTGTCTTTTGTAGTGAATTAAAATGGTATAGCAGGTCAAAAGTTCAACAGAATACAAGAATGTGAGGAAGTTCCTGCCATAGATAACAAAACACAGGCAGTTTATATTTGCTCATTGACCCACGTTTCATCATAGATAGATAGGGTGAGAAGCTCAGTCATCCGGGAGGGACTCAGAGCTGCTGCTCCTCCACGTCAAGAGGAGCCAGTTGAGGTGGCTCAGGCATCTGGTTAGGATACCTCCTGGACTCCTCCCTGGTGAGGTGTTCTGGGCACGTCCCACTGGGAGGAGGCCCAGAGGAAGACCCAGGACACACTGGAGGGTCTATGTCTCTCGGCTGGCCTGGGAATGCCTTGGGATTCCCCCAGAGGAGCTGGCCCAAGTGGCTGGAGAGAGGGAAGTCTGGGTCTCTCTGCTTAGGCTGCTGCCCCCATTACCCGACCTCAGATAAGTGGAAGAAAACGGACGGATGGACGGACCCATGTTTCATTCAGATTTGAAATCACAAATCACTCTGCAGTCAAAAATCACTTGTGATGAAAGTATGCAAACAAACCCTGCAGCCAATCAACTGAGACAAACATCATGACTGTTTGCCAGGTTACACAAGAAAAAAGGCCTGGTGACTCACAATTTAGTAATCAAAATGGGACATTCTGAACTACCAGAGACTTTTGGATTCACAAGTATGTCTTTTGATAACATAATGACATAATATAAAGATCACACACCAAAAATATAAAATATTCTTGGAATAAGTAACAGAAAATAATTTTCACTGACACCAAAAAAATAAAAAAGTACTGGGTTAGTATTTGTCTGAGGGTTTGTTCACACCAGGAAAGTCTTTTAGTTCACTTGTTTGGTCCAGACCAGAAGCAGACTTTATTTTATTTTTTGTTTTGTTTGGTGCGTCAAAGGCAGTTTTGCAATGACACACTTTATAATTATTTATATTATTATAATAATAGTCATGACGAGACACTCTTTGTGCTGTCTGACCCACATTGTTTGTAGCACAGAGGTAGTGTTAGCAACACTAAAATGCTAATTGTTACCATGACTCTTAACAACGTGGGCTTATGAAGTTTAAAAATTGCACGTTTTCTGAACTTGGTTCAGTTCGAGGTCGATCTGTATTCACACCAGAAGCGATTCGCACCAGATTGCCTTTGGAAGCAGACCGAGACCACCACAAAAATGGATCTTGGTCTGGTTGATCCACACCAGAGTTCATATGAGTGTACTCACACCAGCATAAAAGGTCTAGAGTAGACCAACAGGGGAAATGAACTCTCGATTTGTTTAAAGCAGGCCAAATGTGTCAGGTGTGAATACACCCCAATCTTAATATCTACAAAATTACCTATGACTGATCTATGAGGTCATAATTGTTGTTATACAAAAGACTCAGATTTGAAGGAAAAGCATTATTGAAATAGTTATTTTCAGTCATGTTGCATAATTTTCTGCAAGAATAATATTCAGGTAATTTTTGCATGCCTTTTCAGTTTGTATTGGATCATATTAGCAGTTAGGAGCACCACTTCTGGTTGATAAAGCTACAAAAATATTCTTGCTTGTGTTTGTCAAGCCAACAAATACAAAGAGAGCCTGGTGGTGCAGAGCCTCATTTGAAGCATTCCTGCTCACCTTTTGTTTTTCAACAAGCTATCTGTGAGCCTTTTTTTTGGCTCCTCTGTGACCTAAATGCAACAATATGATATTTACATGGGCAAACCTAAAACCTGAATGCTCCAACAATCAGAATAGAAGCAGGACTTCATGTTTATCTTCACATTTTGCGCTTTCACAGATACAGTAGTAATTTATATTTATCTGTTACCCTTTTAACTTTTATGTGTTAAAGATGCTTGCCCTGAAGTAGGTGATAAAGTTGGTCCAAATGAAACCCTCATACATATGAAAACTGAACATGTATGCATTAAACAGTCCTGCATGCATTCAAACAATCTAAATTTTATTATTGAGGATAATACAATTGGACTTGCAAATTGTCCAGTGACTTCTTGATGAGGGCACCAGGGGCCCCAGTGACCGGATGGATGGATGGATGGATGGATGGATGGATGGATGGATGGATGGATGGATGGATGGATGGATGGATGGATGGATGG
>NW_013952523.1:1205398-1207024 GCF_001266775.1 Austrofundulus limnaeus | reverse complement strand
GTAGGTAGGTAGGTAGGTAGGTAGGTAGGTAGGTAGGTAGGTAGGTAGGTAGGTAGGTAGGTAGGTAGGTAGGTAGGTAGGTAGGTAGGTAGGCAGGCACAATTGTTCCAGTTTTTGTTGTAACCATAAACAGTTTGAGGTGTTGAGATAAGTAACTATGAGAATTACACACTGGTCATATATTCTTCTGCACCTCTGCATTTAAACAGTATATTAACCTCTTAAACAAAGTGTAGTAGCATAAGTGTGGCTTGCTTTATGAGATGCACAATGGTAATTAAAAATAAAATTCAGCTTCTATCATCATGTGTCATGCATGATGCAACCATGTTGGATTCTGAGGTCTGGGTTGGTTAATTTTGAAGTTCGAATGCCAACTTTAAAGGAGAACCACCTCAATTTTTTGCCTTTTTAATTTGCACTTCCAACTTCTGAATACTACGGAGCCCGCCAGGAGTCAGTGGGAGAAAAAAAACACCCACCAGAAATCCGTGCGCACGGATTACTAATCTGTGCGCTCAGTTTAGTAATCCGTGCACATGGATTACTAATAATAACCACCTCAGATTTTGATGAAACTTTCAGGGACATTCACCAAAATTTAATGGTGTGTTCCTTGGGCAAGTACCCACAAGTGGTAAAAATGTCATGACAATCCCTCCACAATTTTTTGAGTAATTTTGTCCACAGACAGAACAACAGACATACGCGACCGAAAACATAACCTGCCTTAAGTTTATATATGACAACAGATCCACTGAATTTACCTTGCAGGTGCAGCTTCATACCATGCGTTCAACCTGTCGACAGATCTAAGCAATCTGCACGCACTTATTGCAGAAACTGAGAGCACAGTTCAGTAATCAGTGTAGTCCGTTTAGTAATCCATGCGCTCAGTTTAGAAATCCATGCACTCAGTTTAGTAATCCATGCACTCAGTTTAGTAATCCATGCACTCAGTTTAGTAATCCATTTGCACAGTTTAGTAATCCAAGTGCACGGTTTAGTAACGGTGTCTTCACCCGGAAGTGATGCAGCAGATTTGGGATCACTTCGGCAGAGCTGATGTAGATCTGTTCGCCTCCAGGTAAAACGCGCACTGTCCTATGTATTTCTCTATACGGGACATGAATGCACCACTCAGTGTAGACGCACTCATGCACCGGTGGCCAGGAATGCGCCTTTACGCATTCCCCCCTATGGCACTGATCCAGACCACACTAGATTGCGTGCGCAGGGAGGGTCTCATACTGATCCTAGTGGCTCCCCGCTGGCCCCCGAAAGCCTGGTTCATAGAAAATATTTCACTACTGTACAGGGAGCCATGGCTTCTCCACGTGCACAAAGATCTCCTGACCCAAGCTCACAGCCAGATTTGGCACCCCGCCCACAGATCTGGAACCTGTGGGCCTGGCCCCTGAGAGGGAAAAATTGATGGCTACAGGTCTGCTTAGTAATGTGGTGAGCATGATTCAGTGTGCCAGAGCTGAGTCCACTCAGAACATTTACACGATTAAATGGTGTATTTTTGAAACCTGGAGTCTGGAAAGAAACATTGGGCCTCGTGCAAGAACCGTTCGTACGCACAGATTTGTTCTTAAATTGTGCGTACGAGTGATTTAGGAG
>NW_013952523.1:1201242-1204552 GCF_001266775.1 Austrofundulus limnaeus | reverse complement strand
ATAGAAGAGTTTGTTGAATCTGACGTGACATGTTCGTACGAACCCTTTGTACGAACAAAAGTAAGAGAAATTTAGGATAAGAATACGAACGTGTTCTTGCATGAGGCCCAGTATTCCTTTTCTCAGCACCATTGCTGAGGTTCTCACATTCTTACAGGAATTGCTGGAAAAGGGCCGTTCTTTTTCCACAATAAGTTTACTTGTCGGCCATCTCTGCCTGTCAAGGAGGGTGGAACAGAAAGTCTCCCGGTTCTCATCCTCTGGCGGTACAGTTCATGAAAGGTGTTTTACATAAGAAGCCACCAGGCAGGACACTGGCGCCATTATTTTGATGCCCTCATCAAAATAATGTTTTAGACAACTAGAATAGGAGGTTTTAAAAGAGGGTAAATACTAGAATGTGCTAAACCTAATGCCATGGGGTGGCACCAGAAAGTGTGGCAGATACTGCTTCTGGAGTCTCTGTAGGTTCCACTTCCCACCAACACTCCCTGGCTGAGTGCTGTCAAGGGCTGGTTAGATGGCTTTCCAAGTTCATCGTAGCTCAGCCGAACTACAGGTCGGATAACTCTCTTTTAACGTCCAACTAAAACCTCAACTTCAGTTTCTGGAAGTTGACTGGGGTCTGCTCTGACTTCTGGATTGTTGGGTCCTAGATCAACAGTCTGAGGCAGGTCTGGATTGACATCAGGAACAGGTTCTGGCTCTGCTGGATTCGGGATAGGACTTGGTTGGTCAGTTTCAGTAGTGATGGGCTGAGATACTCCTGTGGACAACTGTGAATGTGTCAATATTCTGTCCCAGTCCATTCCAGGTGTTCTTGGCAAATATACTTCCTCATCTTCTGAGGACATTTCATCTCCATTAGACAATGTTATAAGCTCATTTACTTTGTGTTGCTGTGCTCTGGTTAGAGGTCTTTGTGGTGCTTCAACCTCACCGTCGTCCATCGGTAGTCTAACGAGGTATCCAATGGGTAACAAGTGATTACGATGGACTGTCTTTTCCCCACCCATGCCTCTTTCAGACTTAATCCTGTAGACTGGCAGATTGGGTAGTTTTTCCACAATAAGGTAAGGCAAAGGCTTCCATTTTCATTTCAACTTGTGTTTGCCTGTGCCACCAAAGTTTCTCAACAGCACTCGATCACCTTTGTCGAGAACTTGTTCTTTCACTTGCCTGTCGTAAGCTGTTTTGTTTCTTTGGTGGTTCTTGTCAGCATTGTCTGTTGCCAAGCTGTAAGCTCTATCAAGATCTCTCTTTAGCTTGTTGACATACTGATGATAGGACAAGGACTGCTGCCTTTCATCAGACACACCAAAACAGATGTCTATGTGTAGATAAGCTTCTCTACCAAACATTAGCAAGTATGGGGAGTAACCAGTCACTTCATTTTGAGTGCAGTTGTAGGCATGCACTAAATGACTTATCTTTTGACTCCATTTCTGTTTTTGTTTTGGATCAAGGGTACCAAGCATTGACAATAACGTTCTGTTAAACCTTTCCGGTTGGGGGTCTCCTTGAGAATGGTATGGAGATGTTCTTGACTTTCGTACCCTAAGCATTTTCAGAAGGTCTTGAATCAGTTTGCTTTCAAAGTCCCTCCCCTGATCAGAGTGTATACGTGCAGGCAATCCATAATGCACAAAGTAGCGCTCACACAGAATCTTTGCCACTGTGGCAGCTGTTTGATCTTTGGCTGGGAATGCTTGGGCATACCTCGTGAAATGATCTGTCACGACTAAGATGTTGGCATAGCCTTGTGAATCAAGTTCAAGTGACAGAAAATCGATGCACACAAGATCGAGGGGGCCCTGACTGGAAATCTGGTTTAAAGGAGCAGCTCGCTGAGGACGTGCTTTGCGAGTGACACATCTGCCACAGTTCTTAATACAGTATATTGTTCCACCTCAGCTCCCATTTTAGGCCAATAGAACCTGTCCCTGATCAGTTCTATTGTCTTTTCAACTCCCAGGTGACCAGATTCATCATGGAGAGATTTTAATACCACTGAGACAAGTTCTTTGGGGAGTACTAGCTGGTGGATCTCAGCTCCGGATGGTCTCTTGACTTTTTGATAGAGCAGATTGTGTTTAACCGTCAGCTTGTTTGCCTCTCGGTTGAGCAACATGGATGCAGGGTTAGCACCAGGTGACAATGGTGGACCCCCACAGAGTGACTGTTTTATAGGACAAATTATTGGGTCTGTGTCTTAGCTTTGATAAGATCTCTGTTGCTTTGTTGGGTCAAACAGCCAAGGTCGAGGCAAACTGGATAGGCGAAGCACTCTGGTATGGCATCCGGAGAAACTCCCATTGACTCTGCCATGGTGGTGAGCTTGTCAGGTTCCCTCTTGAGGTCGATCTGCTTACAGAGAGCCTTAACACTTTCAGGTGGCACACTTTGCCATTCTTTGTCTTTGTTTGGGAGTGGATTGCGTGATAATGAATCGGCATCAATGTTGTTAGCCCCAGGTCGGTACTACAATGTGAAACTGTAGGATGACAGGGCTGATAACCAACTGTGCCAGTTGCACTGAGTTTGGCGGTCGTGAGAATATACGTGAGAGGGTTATCAGTTCTCACCGTAAACTGGGCTCCATATAATAGTCGTGGAATTTATCAACTACAGCCCACTTGAGAGCCAAAAACTCGAGCTGGTGCACTGGGAAGTTCTTTCCAGATGCACTAAGCTTCCGGCTTGCAAAAGCTACTGGTCTCAAACATTCAGGATGCTCTTGATTGAGGATGGCACCCAACTCCTGAAAACTGGCATCTATATGGAGGGTGTAGCGTTTCATCGGGTCAGCAAAGGCCAGTACCGGTGCGTTTGTCAGGCAGTGAATGTTCTTTTGGAAAGCCTCAGTGCATGACAGATCCCACCAATCTCCGAAAGGTTCATGAACTTTATAATAGGTCTTGTCTGGCAACAGATTAGACTTCCTTTTCTTTTGCGTAGGAGGATATCCTTTGCACAGTTCAGTTAGGGGTCTGACAATGAGGGAGTAATGTTTTATGAAGTGGCAGTAATACCCACAAAATCCTAGGAATGACTGCAGTGAAGGGAGATCAGTTGGCTGCTTCCACCGGGTCACTGCTTCCACTTTTGCTGTATCTGTAGCTATGCCACTTTCAGATACAATGGGCCTCATGCAAGAACATGTTCATATTCTTATCCTAAATTTCTCTTACTTTTGTTCGTACAAAGGGTTTGTACGAACATGTCACGTCAGATTCAACAAACTCTTCTGTCTTCAGGAAAAGTGTGTAAATGAGCTGCCTAAATTCCACCTGTTCGTATCCAGCAGCTC
>NW_013952523.1:1198109-1200459 GCF_001266775.1 Austrofundulus limnaeus | reverse complement strand
AAAAAAATCTTAGAAAACGAAAACATTGGTGAATGCCACAAATTCTCCTAAATCACTCGTACGCACAATTTAAGAACAAATCTGTGCGTACGAACGGTTCATGCATGAGGCCCAATGTGTCCAACACATTGGTGTTGGTGGAAGTGCGGGTGAATGAGCATGTTTCGTGATAAGTATGCTGTCTCCAACCACTTGGTTCTCTTTCACTTTGCAGATGGCAATGTGCTCTGTACCAGCCGGAATGATTAGCGGACCAGGCCCTGTCTACTTTACTTCAGCCACAGGTAAGTCTCGATATTTTTCTTTGAGAACCTGTGTTTCCATCCCAGGTACCGAAAAAGATTCTTGCACTTGAATTTTAGCTGAGTAGATGTAATCTGCATCTTTTGGTGTTTGGATGGAATGGGAGGGTCGAACCCCTTTAACATTTGTGCCAACCAGGACAGGAATGGTGTCAGAACAACGTGGGTCAGGACACACTAGAGCAAGAGCAGGGACTAACTAGAATTTCTTGGACTGTGATGTTCTAGGCAGCTCAAGATCCACATGGATGTAACCTTTGTATGGGGAACTGCCCTCTGATTCACTGAGGCTCCAGATGGCTAGACCAGACACAGGCTGGAGTGTGACGTGTGACAGGTGTTCTGAGTACCAGCTGTCAAAGATGATGGTGACTTGGGAGCCACTGTCCATCAAGGCAGTACAGGGATTTCCATTGATTTTGATTTGTGAAATTGATGGAGGTCCAACGAGTCCCTCTGGCACACTGCTGGTCTTCACCTTTACAGCACTCCTCTTGACATTTGCATTTGTGATGGTGTTCAAGGTGTCATCATCGCTTCTCTGGTTATGTTTTTGTTTTCTTTGTGATGGGTAACCACTTCTGTATGACTTTAGGGTAGTTCTCTGGAGCAGGTCTTCTGAGCTCTCTACAGTTGTATTGGCTGTGAGCTGAGGGCTTGGAGCAGGGGAACTTGGTATAACTGAAGATGCAGTCAGTTCACTCATATGGGTTCTGAGTTCTTGTATTTCAGCTTTCAAATCTCACCTCATTGTTTGCAGCAACTGTGGTAGTTTTTGCATACACAGCTTTGGTAGGTTGTAGTCAGATCCAGTGATTTGTACTACATTATGGGTTAAATTGCATTCCAGCTTTTTGTGGTCTGAGCTCAGTTACACACTCGTGGATGATCTGCTGGAACCTTCACCTCTAGCCCAAGAATATGCACTAAATAAATTAGACTACTTTCAAAAACATGAAGGCCCAGTGTTATAAGCATCGATCTCACTGCTCACATCTTATCCTTAATAACCATACTATGGCCTCATGTTGCTGTTTCCAAATAATCTCCCTGCTCATAACACTAAAGGGCCAGTTCAATACAAACCAACAGAGATAAACCTTTACCCTGCTATCCTTTACTGGCTGATGCTGGGATTGTTTGACTCCTGCGATGCCTCCATAATACCCTGCACACTGACCTGGAATGAATCCAGTTCCTAAAAATAGTGCCAGGGACCTGGTATAGAGCATTATATGAAAAAAAGGAAAGTGGAAGACAGGGGAAAATATGAAAGGAAGGAAAAATGACTGCGGTAGTGTGGGTAAAGAGGTCTCCTATTAGGGCAGTGGAGGGAGAAATATTGGCCAGTGCAGCCCCGTACCATTTGTCCTCGTCAGGATCTTAAATAGAATTGGAATCAATTATTCATAAGGTCTATAACTTGCAATAAATGTTAGCTGAAACAGGGCAGTCGGTGCCAGGGAGAGACAGAAGAATGGGGTTAGAGGCACTTATAGAAGGCCAACTTTAAAAAACTGGACAAAACAGCTGAATAACCAATTATAGTTTAGACCCAGAAGTGACATCTAAAAGGCCCTTCACTTTTTTGATGTACCACTTTAACTGTGTAATTATCTGGGAAAACACAATACAGCCTTGAACCCAAGAGAGCAATGGCAATATCAAATTTAGTTCAGCATGAATAATGACGCTGATGCCAAAAGTAACTCTAAATGACCTTAAAACCCATTATTTAGTTCAGGACAAATGCTCTGAATGGACATCAGATTTAGATGTTTTTAAGTCACTTTTTTGAAAACTTTCAGGCCTTAGCAACCGGCAGTGACATCACAGTCTAGTTGTTGGAATTTGCGGATATAATCTTGAAATCAATAAAAATGAATACAACTACTGAATATATACATTGTGTGTATGTATATGTATGTATATAAACATAGCACAAAAAATAATGGAAATTGTTTTTGATAGATTATTTCTTTGTTGTAACAATCTTACACCAGTTACCTGATGGGCACCATCTGCATACATATCGATGTACTTATATA
>NW_013952523.1:1192306-1196719 GCF_001266775.1 Austrofundulus limnaeus | reverse complement strand
CAGACAAAGTGAAACTCACAGGTCTTATTAATGACTAGGCCTACCACTCTCACTTATGGTTGCTTCTGCTGAACGTTTAATACAAGTTAACAAATTATGAACACACAAATTAGAGTAACACAACAGACTAATTGCTGAAAGAACAATGTTAACCAATTCCCTAAAATGATTTAACAACAACAAACATGAATCCTACCCACAATCCTCCACTGCAGTCACATGACAAACAGCCAATCACTGCAATGCTGCATTCCCTGTTCCCTGACAACTAAATATCACCTACATTATGCCATCAAACTATTGCACACCAACAAATGTATTCAAGCAAAAGACACCAGACAACTTGTGTTTTATTTCGACCATGACTTTTCCTCTCCTTGAAAAGTGAAACATGGGAATGAGGAGCAGCAGCTTTTGTGTGCACATACGCCTCAGTTTTAGCCCAGAAGTGTAGAAGTTACTTAATTTATTCATGTTTATGTGCTGTCCAGAAAAAGCACTTAAATATTACTGGTAAAATTATGTTAGTATTTTTTTGGACAGTAATATTGATATATAATATAATGTTTGTTGTTTTTTAGTAAATTCTAGTAGTTTAGAGATTTTGACTTTTTTTAATTTAAAAGAATAATTTAATAAATGTTACTACACCCAAAAGTTTGTTTTTTCAGTGCAGGCTGGCAAAAACTTCTCCGCATCAAGGCAAATTCAAGACGGTTGTCTCATCTTACCTGAGGGAGAGATGTGACCCACCCACCAGAACACTACTATATGGTTCCTAAACCTTTTAGGCGTTCCACACAAATTAACTATAAAATATTGAGTCCTATTCAGTTAAAGTGGCATAAATCTCAACAGAGCTCAAAACTTTATAGTTTGGTCAACTCCATAACAACATTTGACTGTTGTGACCTTATTAGTTATGAGCTAGTACAACTGTTTGGGATTACAGTGCTTACTGAAGTAAATGTTAGATGAAATGTAACATGAGTGTTCAGACTGAGGTTGCTTTAAAAACATTTTGTATCTGATTTAGTACCATTTAGACCTGGGTCAGATTTGAAAAAATCGGATTTGTCACATTCAGACTGTCATGAAAAAAATGATAAGGGTCGAATGGGGCAAAAAATAATAATAAATTTTTAAGAAATGGATTTGGGTTGCATTTGCTTGCAGGGTGAATGTAGCCCTATAGGTTCATTAATTACTTTACTTTGTTCAGTTTAATGAAACTATGTAGGCAATGGCCAAAATGCTGACACTTAATTAGTTGATGCCTGGGATGTTCATATTTCTTTTCAATGCAGTAATAAAACTCAGTGTTCAAGAATATGCAGGTGACAAATGCAAATAAATAAATAAATAAATAAATAAATAAATAAAATGTCTAAATTAGCCTCTGAATTGCAAGTTGAAATTGTTTAGTGAAATCACAAAAGTCTACAATTCATCTCCTAATTACTAAAAATATCTTCAGAAAATAATGTGCCAAAGTGACTGATCAAAGCCTCTAAACTACAAAAACTACTCAAAAAAATGCAAATGAACCATGCTTTTGTAATAAATAAATGAATGAAAAATTAAACAAAATGATTTTCTGAAAAGAGCCTGAAAATTCAAGCTGAAAAATAAATTTAATAAAGTACAAAGAAATTGTGTGGATTATTAAGACATGAAGTTGAAAAGTAAAAATGCATCTATAATATAAAGATTCAGACTCTAGCAATGTTTTCTTTTTCTGTCTGCAAAATGGTTTTAATCAGGTATGTTCACAAAATAGCCAACACAAGCTGGGTTCACTCTTATTTTCTAGTCAGAAAATGTTGCTTCATCAGAAGAAAGACTTTTAATCCTGACTGCAGCTCACATAACATGCTACCAGAATGTAAAACAGATGATCAGAGCTTCTGAAACACATTCAGAGAAACATATTCTTTACTGTACAGGCAGAATTGTCTTTACATTACCAAAAATCACTGTGGGGGTCATAATAAATGTCATTTTTATTGTTGTAATAAAGTATGAGAAATATTGTTTTACTTTTTATTACAAACTCACCAGTATTGAGAACCAAAACAGGTCAGTCAGTTGTGCTTCATAGTTTTACAAGAACAGTATTTTTTCACGCTGTCATATTAATAAAATGATTTTACAGGCACATTAATACAATATATTTACAATAATAAAGACAAATCAGGATTCAGAGCTTCTTAAAGGTACTGTCCTGGGGTGTATTTCTTCTTACTGACAGTTGTACATGGATCATAAAATACAGCTGAGCTATTGCCTCCGCAGGATTTCACAAAAACATAAAGATTTTAGACGTCTGTGTGAAGAAAAAAGCAGATAATACACATCATTTGATACACAGTTGCTTATGACACACCAGGTTTTGAGCGTCTCCCTGATCAGCAGTCAAACACTACGGCAGACGAGCAAATGTCAACAGATTTTCATGTAGATTCTGAAACATTTTCATCCAGTCTGTTAGACTTTTCCCCTGAGAAATACAGCTCAGTGGAAGAGAAATATGATGAAGATCACAAAAAGTCAGAGTTTGAGTTGCGTGGGGTTGGAACTTACTCGTTTGAACCAGAGTTTTATTCTGGTGATTCTGAAGCTGCCATGAATGAAGCAAAAAGTTACGAGGACCTAGATAATCTTTACACTCTAAACTGATAGTTTATTTATATTCTTATCTCAGTCATTTTAATTTCATAGGATTTTTGTTCACTTGAATACCTTGCAACAAAAACATTAAAGTTTACTTGTGTTCCCTGTTCAATTCCAGTCCAACACATCTCGAAAACTACTGACATTTCTTATTCAAATCCCTCAACAACTGGGAACATCGAGAGCATACTGCTTTCTCCCAACCTTAATTTGTTGATGAAACGACACAGTTCTGCTGCTGCAGCAATAAAAGAAAGGTCTTCACCTGCAATCTCTCAGCTGTAGTGTGTAAAATGCACAAAACTGTATGAAAAAATGTGTATGAGCTGTTTTTGATTGTATAGTTAGGCACATGAAAGCAAAATGCCCATTTATGAACTTTGTTGAACTGAATTGTAGAATCAGATCAATTTAGACAATTCAACAGTGATAAGTGTTTTTTTTTTCATGACCCAGTGAAGAACCTAAGCTAAAACCACCACTGATGCTGATTTTATCGTAATAACCACAGCAGAGCATTCCAAGGGTTCACAAACTTTTCACTGAAATAACTGTAATTCTGTGAAGTATTATAAAACTAATCAAAGGCCACCATGCCCCATAGTCTGACTTGTGGCACTGTACGGTACAAGAAGCTTGTAAAGTGGCTTACTTCACAGATAAACAAGACTAGAAACAAAACAAAATCTGTTTGACAGCAAGTTGTCACAATTAAGCCCTACTTTGCACAGAAAAAGGACCCCACTTCTCTCCATGACCTACAGAGCTGGATTGTGGCAAATTAGGAAAACCTCCTTCACTGTAATGCTGATTGGTCTTAATTCACACCACATGCTGTAGATATTTCTATGCATCCTCCTTCACCGTCATTACAGTTCATCAACTCTCTCAGATCATATCAGGATGCAGCAAAGATCATCACATCTGTGGTAGGTTGTTTTTGTGACCTTGGCAGCATGGCAGCAATTTTTTAACAATCAAGCCACACCAATGTCACTGGATACTAAAACATTCCCAAGGCCCTAAACATTCCTAAACATTTTTTTTACATTATATACTGTATTTTATTTATTCTGACTTACAAAGTGGGTGGTAGAGCTTTTGCCTCCCAACAAGAAGGTCGCGGGATCAAATTCCAGTCAGGGAAGAGTTAACATGTTCTCTCCATGAATGAGTGGGTTTTCTCTAGGGATTCTACCACAGACAAAAACATGACTGTTAGACTACATTGTCCCTATGTGTGAGTGAGAGTGAATGGTTGTCCCTGTGATGGACTTACAAACTGTCCAGGGGGGTACCTTGCACTGTGACAGCTGGTTATGGGCACGTGTGACCCTAAAAGGAGGAAGCAGGTTAAGATAATGATGGTTACACAATATAAGTTTGATTTTACTTTGACATTGAAGGATTGTTTGGTTATTTAATACTTGGTGTTTAGATCTTATTTTCCAGTTTTATTTTTCTGTTTCTTGTGATTCTTGTATTGGTTGTGTTTTGTTTTCCCAGTGTTTTCTGTGTCATTTCTCATTGAACCTCAGTCAGCCTGAAGGAAATTTTGTAACCGTTCAACTAAATGTTAGATCCAGTTTCGTAGTTTTACACATTCTGATCATTGCAGCCATATGGTTTAAACAGAGAATGAGAGTTGGTGTGTCTTACTGATGTGTTCTTTCTGTCTGCATACAGTGGTTTGCAAAAGTATTCATACCCCTTGAACTTTTCCATATTTTGTCACATTAC
>NW_013952523.1:1184322-1186091 GCF_001266775.1 Austrofundulus limnaeus | reverse complement strand
CCTCCATAGCTTACCTGTCTAATATCAATCTGTCAGGAGATAGTGACAGAATGAACAAATATGTTAAAAATATATTTTTAGAAAAGTTACATACTGCACCTTTAATGATTATCTCAATTTCAGCTAAAAGAATTGACAAAATCCTACACACTGTTCCTTTAAAGCATATTTAAAGACATCTCCAAGACCGTGTGAAGACCGTGCTCTGTTTATTCTGGCTAATCTAGTGTGAAGTGGGCCTAAAAGAATGATGTCTTTTAGAGTAGTGGCTCCCATATTGATTTGGATTCACTTAAATAAAGGCATTAAAAGACTTTTGCAGAACTTGATGACCTGCTAAGGAGTAAATTCAATCATTTGATTCACATGTATTGAAGCAGGGAAACATGCAGGACAGTGTCCTGAGGCCCAGGACTGACTAGTTTAATTTTAGAGGACATAGGCGCGCTCACTCACTCATATTCTTTACTTGCTTTAGGTTGTAGAAAGGGAGTTTTAAGGTCTTGAGGAGGCTTGAGCCTTTCCCAGTAGCCAATGAATACGTGACAAGATGCACCCTTGTCAGATTATCACAGTCATAACGAGACACAGAGACAACTCCCTACACATACCAAATTTTAGCTCATATATTTGACTTCTAAAGTGAATGTACCTGTAAGTTGTAAACACAAGTTGGGAGCAATAATGAACAAAAGTACAGACCATGGGAGAAGGTGAATATCAATAGCAGGCAGCCATAGGTGTAGCAAACAGGGCGATAGGCAGGACATTACTGCCTTCTCTCACATTTGTTTCCTGCCAGTCAGGGCAACTCTCCAGCCCCAAGCCACTTCTCCTGCTGCCTGGTTGCATTTCCCAACTCTACAATCATGTTGTTTCTGCCTGCCTTTGTTCCCTGCCATCAAACTGTTGCTCAGGCACTGGTTGGTTATAAAGAATGAAAAAATAGGAACTGAAACAGATAGTTGTCGCTCCATTTGGGTATAAAAAAATGCTCTGGTCGTTCCTAACAGTGTCCACGGAGAAAAATGGCCACAAAGAACTAAGACAATAAAATGGAGAAAATATGATGTGAGCCAAAGAGGAGTACCGGTAACTGAAAGGAGGGTAGAAATAAATTATAAGAAGAAGGAAGGAAGAAAGAAAAGAGGTTATATTATCAAAGAAATTTCACATACTGTATATTTAACACTGTAGGCACATTGTCCATGCCTCTGATGAGAGACTGGGGAGCGGAATGAGAAAACTTTGGCCCAGGTTCATGTCTAATTTCTCTTAGTTATTTGGCGTTTCCGCTTGTGAAGCTTTCAATCTCTGAGGCCTTCGGGGGGTCCAGATTATCTCTTTCGTTTGGAGAAAATGAGCTGAGCTGGAAGCTACATTACCTCCTTTCCTTGTGTGAGCTCATCTCCCCCCCCCACACACACACACACACACACACCACCATTAGCTCGCTAAAGCCATTTGGAGATGCATAGTGGAGTGCTTCCATGTTCATCAGCGAGTGCCTGGCATTCCTTCAGTCAATTATCACCAGTACTGTCTCTGTGTGATAATTCGGGCTTGTGCATGTGTGCCAAGATGGATTTATAAGGAACATTTCCATGGAGGTTTTGAGTACAGATTCCAAATTCACAGTGGTACTCACTCATTACAATACTGTAATCACTCTTAACACTGGGCGAAATCATAAAAGCGGCAACAATGTTACCAAATCTTCTGCTGATTGCAACTGTGTGTGTGTGTGTGTGTGTGTGTGTGTGTGTGTG
>NW_013952523.1:1178640-1183757 GCF_001266775.1 Austrofundulus limnaeus | reverse complement strand
CCCCCATTTATTTCCCCCACAATCCCCCTGGGGGCCAGATACCCTTTGGCATCTTTGGTGTGTTTTGAGCCAAATTATGATGTTTTCTCCTTTCTCACTCTCTCTGTGGATTTTGTTTCTAAAACCAGTTTTATTTTCCAAACTTACTACACACCAAGTAAGGCAAAACGTAAAACAACTATGAAAAATTCAATAAAATCAACCATCTTGAGCATCATGTAAGATTTCTGGATTTTCAACCTGGACTTCGTGGTTTTTTTTTTCTGTTTGCACTCCTGATGAAAAAGAAAAGTCTTTTCACATGGAAAGTGACCACTTTATTTTATCTTTTTTTAAATAAAAAGAGTGGGTTTACATGCTCTCTTTGTGCATGTGTGAGTTTTCTCTACACACTTCATTTTTTTCCACGGTCCAAAAACACTTTAGGCTAATTACATAGTCTAAATGGACTCGGGTATGAGTGTTGATGGCCTTGTGATGGACTGATGACCTGCGATAGGTGTATCCCTCCTCCCACCCAATGAATGCTGGAGATAAGCACCACCCATGCTGATTAGGATCCAGCACGTGCAGAGAACACATGTATGGAAGGATTTTTATATGAAAAAGAAGCTTTACCACTGAGGCTAGAAATCTGTGGTAAGGAGGTTTGAAAAGTATGAAACCACGGGTATTGTTGTCCATTTTCAACAAAACACTGAAAATTGAGGATTAAAAATATAAATGTGATTAAAGTTTCAGCATTTCATGATTGAATGCAACTCACCCACCACCTTTCATTCCAATATTTTACACCAAAATCATCTTATTGTGCGAAACAAAAGAAGTTAAAGCTGTTTTGCTTAAACCTTGAAAGAAAGGTCTCATGTATGAGTTTGTGTTGGGAATGACTCTCAGTTTCTACCATGTAAAATTTTAACTTAGTACTCATTAAATTCACTAAGGGATGAACATTTCTGTGCTGGTTAACGATTAGCTGTGGACGCCATCTTGAATCAGGTTCACTCTAATTAATGCCAAGGTTTCACTGTGTACTGTTCTGCTCAAATCATGTGTTGAGAATGATGCTGAACTATTGCCACATCAAATTTTAGCTAAAAATTTGTTTAATCGATTAACTTGCACCCATTGTTGTGTTTGCTAAGCCCACTTTGCTGTGGCGGCCATCTTGGAATAGATTGTCTCCAAAAGCTAATATGTAGTAGATGTTCTTGGTGAAGTTTGGTCAACTGTAGCACAAAAACGGCTGCACCGATCAACATGAAATTTGGCAGGGCTGTAGATGAGTCTGACCTGGACTGTGCCAGCCAGCGGTTTTACGATAGACCCCATATTTGAGGAGGGGGCTCCTTTCAAAATGGGGGTGTCTGGACATGCAAACATGCTTATAACTCAGAAACTGTTCAACATAGAAGCTTCAAATTTCTTTTGTTGTTTAGCTCTGATGAAGCTCTATCCATCAGGCCCACCAATCAGTGCCCCCACCCACCACCACCCCCAGACCCCCAATTTATCTGAAAAAGTGGTATCTGGACATACAAAAATGGTTATAGCTCAAAAACTATTAAACATAAGAGCTTCAGATTTTCGTTGGTTGTTTAGCTCTGATGAGGGGCTATCCATCAGGTCAACAATGCCCCCCCTCAAAAAAAAGATCCCCACCCAAACCACTACAATTTTGGGATGCACCTAGTAGCATGACATTTATTAGGAATAAAGACTTCTGAGTTCTGCTGCATTTCTGCATGTGGGGGTCATTTTGTTACCACTATGCAGTATCTAGTTGAAAATCTGTGATGTCACTTAAAGAGAGCTGTCTATTCTCAGAWACCATCAAACCTGAATGAACTAGAGATGTTTTGTAAAGAAGAATGGTCTAAAATACCTTCAGCCACAATCCAGACTCTCATTAGAAGCTGTAGGAAGCATAGAGAATGTTATTTCTGTGAAAGGAGGATCTACTAAATGTTGAGTTAAGGTTTTTTATTTAACCAATTATTGCACACTTCCTGTAAATCGTATCAACTTCATTTAACTTCTCAAATATCACTGTGTTTGTCCCCTATATGATATATTTAACTGATTTTTTTATCCAAACAATCAATGATTTCTAAAGATAAATCAGGAAAATTAACAAAGCTGCCCAAACTTTCACACCCCACTGTATAGGCAGCGGGTGAAGATACGAACAAGCGTACAGGCGATAGCTCACATTTGTGCTAATTATTGGTTATAATAAACAAGTGATGACATAAGAGAACATATAAATTCTGTTTTACAAAATAAACAAACTCCAGAGCAGCAAGATGAAAAACAGCTTGATGCTGAAAGCTGAGATAATTCTGGATAATAGTGCTTTAGGATGTGTGGACACAAAAGAGCTTTTGTGACACTTTGTTTAATTTACCTTTTATAGCTTGTTGTTGACAGTTAAAATAGAAGAAGCAAATTAAGTCTTTTAATATATTTATTTTACCAATAATTTGCAACAGTGTAGTTTTTATTTTTATTTTAGCAGTATATTGGATTGAGACAAGAACTAAAAGTTATACTTTTTTTTTTCATTTACACATCTCACTTTGACTCACACTTGAAATAACTGACTGAAAGCACATTTTGTGGTCATGACAAACATTTTGTGAAAGAAAGGAATAAAAAAATACAAATAAAATCAGCTGTTTTGTTGATTTTATGTTTTGTATGAAGAACACCTATATTAGAATTTACCGGACAGTGATTTTTTTTCTTCATAAAAGTGAAGAACTTTCCAATGTCTTCCCCCTTTCATTTCCAGAATGTAAATCTAGACATAGTTTCCCAGGCTGATCTCTCAGGACTCACAGCTTTATCCAGCTCCACAAAGGAAGCCTGATGCATTATGCATCACCATCCAGGCTTGTTTTGGAGCCAAGCTGCAAAATAAATAAATAAATAAATAAAAATAAAAGAAACAGAGAGCTTCCCTGACTCATGCAATCACTCCCATCGTTTTCTCATGTTTCTCTGGAAAATGAGGTCTTACTTCTACCCTACAGAACCGCCAAGAGGGAAATATGAAATATTTAACATTGTCATTCCCTTTTCCTCCTTCTGCACTTTCCCGCTTAAACTTCCTGCAGGGAAATAAGGCAGAGATGTTTTCTTCCTCTGATTATCTGAAAACTCAGGGTAGGAAACCAATTCAGGTTTAAGAATGAAGCACCACGTGGTGGACTGCTGGACACCCCTATTCCAAACTGCTAGACGTTCTACTCTCAGGGGACGGGATGACGTGCCGTGAAAGCGTGGAATGTGAGATTTGATTTATGGGGAGACGAACGGGCTGCGGCGCACACCAGGTAAGGCCAGATCAAAAGGTACAGGAACAGGAAGAGCGATGGCGCTTGGCCAAGGTACGGCTTTTATCATGCAGAAATGTGCAAGTGTGCACACATGCATGACAACATTAAACCACAGGGCTTGTTCGAAGCACCACACATCTACAGTACTCGTTCGTAACCTTGACACAGTGTGACCCCCACACCCCCCACCATGGGGCACCTCGCTGGGAGCAGATATTTGTGACACCTTAAAAGGTTCTGTCCGTTGACACGTGGGCTGTTCCACCAGCAGACCTATTATTTTCTGCTCTCTGAAGGGCTGCACACTACTTGTGAGTGTGTAGAAGCCAGAAAGAAATTGACTCACACAGATTTTTTTGTTCCTGGTTTGAGATGCTAAAGCTTTTTCTTTATGAAAACACCATTGTTCCTGCATCTCACTCTCTACAGACACACTCTCATTCAGTGTGAGCAGCCTCTAATATGTGTAGGCCTATTTACTTTTTGCTTTTAGTAATATTTGTAATACCACTGCCAAGCTTCCGATCAATTTTTTATTTTTTATTTTTTTTCAAAAAAGGAGGATAAAAGCTGAAATTATTCTATTGTGTGGGAACATTTGGGCCCTTTCAATTCTCACCGGGACATCAAAGCACACCGTACGACACTGTACTATTAGAATCCATGGGTGGGCTGAAAATGTATTACAAACATATCTGCACTCTGCTGAAAATCCACAACACGGTCTCCATGAGCGAGCGCAGACGTTTCTCAGTCATTCGTCTCCTCGGAGGATTGTGATTAATCGCACCTTTTGATGTTCCTAAAAACAACGGGGAGGAGACGGGCGAGATGAGAGAGCCACTGCAGGCGTCGCACGCGCATGTAAAGACGCAGCGACGCCCAGCTTTAAATGTCAACTTAATGAAGCAAATTGAATGGAATCACACAGGATATTGAAAAGGTATTGAGCGACGCGGCGTGCGAGCACAACGCACAATCTCGTACTGTTACAAGATTACTCAGAGATGGGGGGAATTTGGCTCCCAGGGGAGTTGGGGGGTGGGGTGGAAGAGAAATGAAGTGCCAAAGGAAATACAATTATGAAGATTACGTGAGAGGCTGCGAACCACCACATGATGTGCATCAACACGCACTTTGTTCCAGTGCGGGGAGAAAACACACTCAGGAGGGAAAATTACTGCTAATCTGTGCAGAACTGTTGAACTCGGGCACATGTGATCAGCTTACAGATGAAATATCAGGTGTTCCTTCAAGGTTAGAAGACAAACGTACATTAGATGTTTATTAGCATGAAAAACGAAACTGCCAATTGATTATAATATAATATACAAATTGCATTTGCATGTGTTCACAAGGTTCTGTGCTGTACAAACAGTGTTTTGCAGTCATTCTTAATAGGAGTGCATGTAATTCACTAAATTCCAAAAGTTATTTTTTTATTTGCATCTCCACATAACAGGTTAACTGGAAATTAGGAAAGAAAACAGAACAGGGCCTCCTCTAAGACATCCTCTCTGTTGGCAGATGGGTCTGTGTCATCCTAACTTTGATCAAAGTAAAACGTGGTATTTTGCTCACAGCAGAAGAGGATGATGATGCTGCTGCTTCACACAAGGAGCTTCGACTTGTGTGTAACAACATTGCCCCTGAGTGGTGGAATGGATGAAATGTTACAAAGACTGGTAAAATATATCCCAACATTTGAACCTGGACAGGTTTTGAACTGCACACAAAAATTCATAGCAGGTTTATCAAAGATTTAATATATATATA
>NW_013952523.1:1173108-1175505 GCF_001266775.1 Austrofundulus limnaeus | reverse complement strand
AAGCTAAAAGATCAACAATATGCTACAAACAACATGACAAAGGCTGACATGCATAAAAGGGCTTGGACCCCAGTCATAACTGCTTTGCAGTTCTAGTTTTTTTATTGTTACTATCTTTAATTCTGTTATTTTTTGCTACAATTGATATCGTCACATAGCAAAATGCTGTTTTGTGGATTGATGTATCCTGCTGCTGCTACACCTGAATTTCCCTGCATGAGAAAATAAAGGCTGTTTCTATTCTATTCTATTCTATTCTATTCTATTCTATTCTATTCTATTCTATTCTATTCTATTCTTCTATAAATCTGCTAAAAAGATGATAGCTTTATAGAAAGGGTTTCAATGCACTTACAGGCCAAAGTACAACTTTCTCCTGTGAAGTCATATTAACTTGGACCTTCCTTTGGTGAATGCCTATCATTCCAGTACTCACCAGCTTTCATGTCTGTTTTATACTAACACCATCTTATGCTGAAGAATGATGGCCATGTAGTCATTTTGGTCAAACCTTGAAAATAATGTCATGCAATCTAAAACAGTATTGAAAGATATGTTCAGACTTTGTCTTCTGCATAACTCAACTATTTCCATGTCAAATTTTAATGCAATATCTGTTAAAATAGACTGAGGCATAGCCCTGTCATTGTTAGGTAATGTTGATTAACTGTGGCAGCCATTTGGAATCAAATTGACAGAAGTTAAAATGTAGATGTCTAAAAATGACTTTCTGAAAGTTTCATGAAATTTGTTTAGTGTTTGATGAGATAACTTGCTAACAGAAAAACAAGATTGTATCTACGATAATTGTTGATGCAAATGCTTTAAGCTAAGTTGTGGCATAATGAGTGGCACTTGGTTTATGTGAATTACTCGGTTACAGTTGCAACTTATTTTTATGACAATATCTGTAAATTATTAATACAACAAATATCTGTAAAAATGCCTAAACTACCTGAAACCTTTTTGTGTGTTGCTGAGGACAGTTGGTTGTGCTGTCTTAGACTAAATCGACATAAAATGCCTTCTAGAGGTACAACAAATGATTATTTCCTGACAGTTTTATTTAAGTCCATCCAGTGATTTATGAGACGTTTTCATAACAGAGTTGAGTTTAAATGAGTATCAAAACACACACATAAACTTGCACATTGTGGACATTGTGACGTGAGTATCAGTCACATGGAGGCAGGGCTTAAAAGCCTGAATTTTGCCTGAAACTCTCAGACTGAAGAAGTCTCTTGGAGGAGAGCCGAAACGTTTCATTAGAGAAGAACCCGTCCAGAAGACTTATACAATTTTTTTCTTTTTCATTTTTTACCTGCACTACTGAGACGCATCAGGACATTGTGGACAGAAACATTTTTTACCCACGTTTTAGTGATGGGCAATAAAATTATTTCCCTGCATAAAAAGGGAATACTTTAAATGTAAACTGTAAAACAAGTGTAAAAAGAACTAAAATAAAATTCAAATCTAAAGCTGCTGACAGTGGTTCATTTAGGTCACTATGGTATTATTTTATTTTATTTACATTTGTCTAACCAGGGAAATCCCACAGAGTTCACAGATCTCTTTTGCAAGGATGGCCTTAAGGCAACCTAACATGCAGGTTTTTAGACTATGGGACAAAACCCACAGGAACATGCAAACTCCACAGAAAGAGCCCAGGTCTGAACCAGGGAGTGGTAACCAGATTTATAGGTCTGTCACTTCATGACAGTAATAAAACCGTCAGACAGATATGCAGAGCAAAAAGTGGTTTTGAAAACATTATTAAACTTTATTTGGCCATTCCAGTTGTCAATTTTTTTAAACGTCTAAAGTTTTATTTAAGAAATATAACAAGTTAAATTGTCACTATGCTTCCAGTTTTGAAGAGAAAACCTCTGTGTGCAGATACAGTGGAAGTCAATGAGATTTTGGATGTGTGCACTTTACACTCTGGAGGTAGTTGAGACGAAACCACAAGTTTTATTGTATTTAGAGACACACTGGGTTACAGAATATAAAAATGTATGCATTTTGCAGAATAAACTGTTCAAGAATTTTAAGCATTTTTTAAAAATAAGATTAATTTCAAAACATTCAGAACATTTATACTAAAAACTTCAAATTTAGTGTGATACCACCAGAGGCGGAGACAGAGGGGGTGCCACCACCGATGATTGACAAGTGGGTCTGGGGGATTGCATGTGGCAATAAAAGATGGTCAGTTAGAGCAAAATCAGAGTAAATATAAATATGGTGTGCAGCAATTATCCTATCAGTTTGTGAAGAAAAAAAACATTTTCTAAATCACTGAATTAATATAAACCAACAATTCCACTGCACCAAGTTTTAGCTCAATATGCCTAGAAAACATCTAAATTGTGGCCATGTACATGTAGCTTTGGT